>NC_048286.1:795188-872688 GCF_009762535.1 Notolabrus celidotus | reverse complement strand
CAAAATGACAATAAAGCTTGATTTGATTTGATTTTACATGCATGAAACACCTCCCCAGGGAGACGTCCGGGAGGCATCCTGACCAGATGCCTGAACCACCTCATCTGGCTCCTCTGGATCCGGAGGAGCAGCGGCTCTACTTTGAGCCTCTCCCGGATGTCTGATCTCCTGACCCTCTCTCTAAGGCTGAGCCCAGACAGCCTGTGGAGAAAGCTCATTGTATTCGCGATCTTGTTCTTTGGGTCACTACCCACAGCTCGTGACCATAGGTGAGGGTCGGAACATAGATGACCGGTAAATTGAGAGCTTTGCCTTCTGGCTCAGCTCCCTCGTCACCACAACAGACCGGTACAGCATCAGCATCACTGCAGACGCTGCCCCGATCTGTCTGTCACTCTCCTCTGAGATGGCAAGCCACCCTTTTCCGACTGAGCACCATGGCCTAAGGCTTGGAGGTGCTGAACCTCACCCTAGTTCTGACATGAGCACTTTAAAAGAGGACAGCAGGATGTCAGTCAGTGAATATGAACACAGTTCTCTGTAACGTCCCTCCACAGAGTGTGAACAGGTTCTTTCACGCCTCCTGTTAGTGCTCCTGACCTGGCTCACTATTTCAGTGTAGTTATATACAGTATGCTGTACGTACTGCATGTACTGTATGTGGACTCTTGGTATTGTGTTTCATGTTACCTCTCTCTCTTTCTCTCTCCCTCTGCAGCTCGTCCAAGGAGCACATGGAGGAGTGCTGTGATTGGCTGAGAGAGAGGCTGAACCAGATGAATGAGGAGCAGCATCACATGATGAAGCAGCATCAGGAGAAGGTGAGCCCCGCGGTGACTAGAGTTACTGCTGAACGCCCCTCCTGCACTCCATGTGGATAAGTAGACATGTCAGATCTGTGTGGGAGCACATGGAGGGGAACCTGACACCTGCTGCTGGCTCTGCTCTCAGCGGAGGTGCTGATGTCTGACATGTCGGAGTGCCTCCTGTCCTTTAAAGCACAGACACTGAGTTTCTGTCTTATACAACATTTGAAATGTCAATGTTTTATTTGACTCTGATTTGAACCACATGTTCCTTTAATCACAAAAACAGCTTTTAATCATTTAAAGAACATTACATACACAGAGATACTAATGCACGCTTTAATAACCAGCAGGCTAGACACTACACTGCTCCTTTCTGGTTTACAAAGAACACAACAAACAAACTGCAATTAATACAACATGCTGCAGCAAGAGTTTTAATGAAGACCAGAAGGAGAGCACACATTACGCCTGTTCTAAAATCTTTACTCACTGCCTGTTTCTTTACATGTTGATTTAAAAATTCTTCTACTAGTTCTTAAGGCGCTGCATGGCCTCACACCAGACTACATCTCAAAGATGCTTTTAGTGTCTGAACCAGGAGGGCCTCTCAGATCCTCCGGCTCCTCTCTTTGAGCTGTTCCTCAGAGGAGAACAGAAACCTTCAGTGACGCTGCTTTCAGCCAGAACGCTCTTAAACTATGGAACATCCTGCAGGAGGATCTGAGAGGAGCTGATAGAGATTTTCAGACTTTTAAACAAAACTAAAAACATATTTATTCAGTCTGGCCTTTATGTAGGGTTTTACAATTTTATTACTTACTTTGTACTGTTGTATGGATTTAAATGATGTTTTAATATTTCATTAATTTTCACTGTTGATTTTATTTTAATTTATTTATTCATTTTAATGTATCTACTAAGTTTTATTGATATTTTTAGCCTTGATTTTATTTTCAACACTTATCCTTTTTGAATGTATTTATTTTAACTATTTATATTCTTAATATTAATTGGATGCTTTAACTGATTTTAATGATAGATAAGATAAGATAATTACACATATTTTATTTTTGTTGGCGTGCATTAGTCTCTATTTTAAAATCCATTTTTCTTTTGTTTTTAATTTCTTGCCATTATTGTATTTCTACTTCTTTCTTGTTTTCAGTCTCTGTAAAGCTCTTAGGGTTGCATTTGATTGTATGAAAGGTGCTTTGTAAATAAAGCTTGATTGATTGATTGAACATTGGGACACTCTTCTAGAAACTGCTCCTCAAAGACTGTGTTTCTGTAAGTACACACTCGGTCAGGGCTCATTGTGTTCCCCCTCTCTTCTCCTCAAGGCTGCCAACTGCATTGTGGGAAACGTGGTGTATGAGCGCCTGGCAGACCACGGCCCCAAACTCGGTCCTGTTTCCAGGAAAAACCCTCTGGTTACCAGGTGACTCATTAAACTTCAATATTCTCCAACATGTACTTCTTTTTTCTTTACGTATTTTGTATATTTCTAAAGGCTGAGAGGAAATGTACGAAACATGGATTGTAGCTGCTATTAAGAACCAAGAATTGTGCATCATTTCCCCCCACTTTCTGCTCTGTCTCTGATTCACAAAGCAAACTGCTCTGATGATATTTAAGCACAGAAACGCCCACAGAGCTCTGCAGCTTGTGACTGAGCTGAGCTGTCGAGAAGGTCTAGAAGAGAGAGATTCAACAGCTGTGTTTGTTTAAAGAAACAGATTGAATACGGAACGAACGACAAACAGAGCCGGCATAAAAGAAAAGTTTCTTCTCCAGAGGATGCTGGAGGAGAGGCAGCATTATTCATTGAGACTCAGTCATTGAAGCAGACGTGTTTGAGGCTGATTTCATGGCTTCTGGCTGTGATGGAGAGATTGTGGTTTGGTGGTGGAGGACAGCACACACAGAAGATTTATTCTCTGGAGGATGTGAGCGGTCTGAGTTCGTCCTCCCCTTCAGTTTAAGTGTGATACCTGTAACTCCAGTCCATCTGACCTGGGTTCTTCTATCTTCCTCTCTCAGGTATTTCACCTACCCGTATCAGGACATGGCTCTGGAGCAGGAGATGCAGCTGCTGGACCAGCCAGGCAAGATGTGTCACTTCCTGGCTCACAACGGCTGGGTGATGGGCGATGATCCGCTGCGTAACTTTGCTGAGCCAGGTACGTGGTGTGTGAAACTCCTGACCCTGAAGGAGGAAGTAAGGAACATCATGTGATCTCTGTGACTCTGCCCCCCTCAGGCTCCAACGTGTACCTGCGTCGGGAGCTGGTCTGCTGGGGGGACAGTGTTAAACTGCGGTACGGTCGGGGTCCTGAAGACTGTCCTTACCTGTGGGCCCACATGCAGAAATACACCGAGATCACTGCCAAGTACTTCCACGGAGTCAGACTTGACAACTGTCACTCTACGCCCATACATGTGGCCGAGGTAACGTTGCTCATGATCCTGTTATCAGACAGTCCAGGTTTTAGATCCTGACACATGAAATCAATAACAATCTTTAGAATAATAATCTTTATTTCTATAGCACTTTTCTGAACAAAGATACAAAGTGATTCACAGAAAAATACAAAAAAATAAACAAAGAAAGAAAAAAAAATATATATGTTTATTTATATATAAAATAATAATAATAATAAAAATAAATAAATAAAGGAACTCAAAAGTACTAGAATGCATAAAAAGACATCAAGAGCAGAATAAAATGTTTACATAGTTGTGAAGGCCTTTTTAGAAAATAAAGTTTTAAGAAGTGATTTAAAATGACATACAGAAGTAGCACGCCTTATTTCATCTGTTAGGTCGTTCCACAGTTTAGAGCCCGGATTGAAAAAGCCCAAAAACCCTTAGACTTCAAACAGCTCTGGGAACAACCAACAAGCCCATGTGGGCTGATCTGAGAGGGCGGGCAGGCTTGTACAGGGTGAGAAGGTCTGTGATGTACTGGGGAGCCTGATTGTGTAGAGCTTTGTAAGTTAGTAATAACATTTTGAAATCAATGATGAATTTAACAGGAAGCCAGGATTTGAGTTATGTGATCTGATTTTCGTGATGATTAATCGGGCGGCTGCACTTTGAGTTAATTGAAGGCGGTGAACAGAAGTATGAGATAAACCAGAATAAAGGGCATTGCAAAAATCCAATCTTGACAAGATAAAGGCATGAACCCTATGCAAGTCGTTAAATGATAAAAATGATTTGATTCTGGAAGTTAGTTTGAGATGAAAAAACACGTCTGCACAACCTTTCTAACCTGGGCATCAAAACAAAGCACACCTACGTTTCTTGCAGTAGGTGTGATGTTCAGTGAAAGGGTCCCAAGATGGCTGAGTATGTTAGTAGTAGAATTTTGTGTGGAGAAAAGGATAACTTCTGTCAAGGACTGTGAAGAAAGGAGGAGCTGTATCTGGAGCTTTAAGAGAATCCTGTTTGTGTGTCCTCACTGATACAGACACAAGAGACGTTCTCTTACGTTACATTAATAATGTTAATAAAGCACAGATACTGGTTGTGTTACATGTGCCGTGTCCAGAGACTCCCCATGATCACCGAGTCTAATATCAGTCTCTAATCCCTGCTGCTCAGGCTCTGTGATGGGAACTATGTCTCCCTGACCGGGGCTGGTGGCTGCAGTTCCTCCCGCCCCATGCTCATCTGTACACCTCCCTCTCCCCCTCTGCCGCCTGCTCCAGTGTCACCTCCAGTCAGAGGACGTGTGTTTTAATCCAAGCTAACGTTGAACGTTTAGGATTGGTTGAAGTCTGGGCTGCACTGTGTGAAGTTTTACATTTATTCCCTCACTCCTCTCTTTTCACTCTCTTTTTCTTTCCTCCTTTCTTTTCTCAGCTGATTTTTGGTAACTGTCTCTCTGACAGTAAATTAAACGGTGGGGTTAACTTACCCTGAGGCCAAATCAATTCTGCATGGAGGGAAAGCTGAAATCATTTCAGTGACCATGTCAAAAAATGTGGATCTTTATTTAAACCAAACTCTACTTCAGAAGCAGAACATTGTCTTTGACGTCTGAACCTCATCACTCCTCGCAGATTAACTTTACCTGCAGACATTAAGAGTGAGGAGATTATATCTTATGTTCTATTATTAACAAAGACCCAAAATCAAGACCGGATAAGATCCAGTCCCATCTTACAGACAGGACTCAGTCTGATCTCATCTTAATCCACCATGAGCAGAGCACTTTGCAGCATTTAGCAAGTTACAGTGGCAAGGACAAACTTCCTTTAACAGGAAGAAACCTCCAGCAGGACCAGACTCAAGTTAGACACACTTCCTTTAACAGCCAGAAACCTCCAGCAGGACCAGACTCATGTTAGACAAACTTCCTTTAACAGGCAGAAACCTCCAGCAGTACCAGACTCATGTTAGACACACTTCCTTTAACAGGCAGAAACCTCCAGCAGTACCAGACTCATGTTAGACACACTTCCTTTAACAGGCAGAAACCTCCAGCAGGACCAGACTCATGTTAGACACACTTCCTTTAACAGGCAGAAACCTCCAGCAGGACCAGACTCATGTTAGACACACTTCCTTTAACAGGCAGAAACCTCCAGCAGGACCAGACTCATGTTAGACACACTTCCTTTAACAGGTAGAAACCTCCAGCAGGACCAGACTCATGTTAGACACACTTCCTTTAACAGGTAGAAACCTCCAGCAGGACCAGACTCATGTTAGACACACTTCCTTTAACAGGCAGAAACCTCCAGCAGGACCAGACTCATGTTAGACACACTTCCTTTAACAGGCAGAAACCTCCAGCAGGACCAGACTCATGTTAGACACACTTCCTTTAACAGTCAGAAACCTCCAGCAGGACCAGACTCATGTTAGACACACTTCCTTTAACAGATAGAAACCTCCAGCAGGACCAGACTCATGTTAGACACACTTCCTTTAACAGGTAGAAACCTCCAGCAGGACCAGACTCATGTTAGACACACTTCCTTTAACAGGCAGAAACCTCCAGCAGGACCAGACTCATTTTAGATACACTTCCTTTAACAGGCAGAAACCTCCAGCAGGACCAGACTCATGTTAGACACACTTCCTTTAACAGGCAGAAACCTCCAGCAGGACCAGACTCATGTTAGACACACTTCCTTTAACAGGCAGAAACCTCCAGCAGTACCAGACTCATGTTAGACACACTTCCTTTAACAGGCAGAAACCTCCAGCAGGACCAGACTCATGTTAGACATACTTCCTTTAAGAGGCAGAAACCTCCAGCAGGACCAGACTCATGTTAGACACACTTCCTTTAACAGGCAGAAACCTCCAGCAGTACCAGACTCATGTTAGACACACTTCCTTTAACAGGCAGAAACCTCCAGCAGGACCAGACTCATGTTAGGTAAAAATACTTTAACAGGCAGAAACCTCCAGCAGTACCAGACTCATGTTAGACACACTTCCTTTAACAGGCAGAAACCTCCAGCAGGACCAGACTCATGTTAGACACACTTCCTTTAACAGGCAGAAACCTCCAGCAGGACCAGACTCATGTTAGACACACTTCCTTTAACAGGCAGAAACCTCCAGCAGGACCAGATTCATGTTAGGTAAAAATACTTTAACAGGCAGAAACCTCCAGCAGGACCAGACTCATGTTAGACACACTTCCTTTAACAGGCAGAAACCTCCAGCAGGACCAGACTCATGTTAGACACACATCTGCTGAGACTGTGTTGTAGAGAGGGATAGAGGAAGATGAAGAGAGAGAGAGAGATGGTAGTGGTGAGACGGTTAACAACAATTTGCAGGAACTTTAAATAAATGGTAACGGGTGGAGCGGGTGAAGTGGGGGATGTAGTGGGGCTGAAAGTTTGAGCGCTGCACCAATGCAAGGCAGTTGTGTTACTGCAAAGCAGAGGCTGAGTCCGTAAATCCTGCAGCTTAGACCGACCAATTCAGAGGATACCTTCACTACAAATGTGAAGGTAGTGCATCTCCAGTTACCTGCCTGCAAATACGAGTGGAGAGACAGAGACTAGTCTGCTCCTGTAGTCCTCAGCCTGTAGTCTCAGACGTGTCAGAGGTTTCATCACCACAAACATACAAGCAGGAGTCAAACGTATGAACTCTATGATTCACTGTGAATGTGACTCTTGTTCTCTCCCCGTGTGTATATGTGTGTGTGTGGTCCAGTTCATGTTAGACGCAGCCAGGCGGGTCAGACCCAACCTGTATGTGATCGCTGAGCTGTTCACAGGCAGCGAGCTGCTTGACAATGTGTTTGTGAACCGGCTGGGAATAAGCAGCCTGATCCGAGGTACCGCTCTCAGGCATGAACTGACTCTTTGTTTTTGTCCCTTTTTGTTCTCTCTGCATCATCCTGCATCCCCCTCTCTTTCTCTCTCTCTCTCTCCCTCCCTCCCTCCCTCTCTCTCTGTCTCTCTCCCTGTCTGTCTCCCTGCTCTCGTGGCCTGTGTGACTGCATGCTGTGGTCACTCTGAGGCCTGTTATCACTAACTGGCTGCTCCTCCTCCTCCTCTTTCTGTCTTGACTGATCTCACCTTCATCACTCCCTCCTCTCTCTATCTCTCTCTCCCTCCCTCCCTCCCTCTCTCTCATCTATCGTCCTGACCCGTGTCCATGTGCCGCCTTGCTGTGGCTGCCCAGTTCATGCTGGACGTGGCCAGAGCAGTGTGTCCTAACCTGTATGTGGTGGCTGAGCTCTTCACTGGCAGCGAGGAGCTGGATAACGTCTTCGTTACCAAGCTCGGCATCTCATCTCTCATCAGAGGTACAGTGACTAACAAACACACCACACACTCCCACAGTCTGTCGGTCTGAGAGGTCTCTCCACTGACTTTGTCCTGTTCACAAGCTCTAAGTCGTCAGTGGATTCAACAGAGAGGCTAAAAGAGGATTCTCTGTCAGGGTGAGCAGAACACAAACACTGATCTAAAGAGGATTCTCTGTCAGGGTGAGCAGAACACAAACACTGATCTAAAGAGGATTCTCTGTCAGGGTGAGCAGAACACAAACACTGATCTAAAGAGGATTCTCTGTCAGGGTGAGCAGAACACAAACACTGATCTAAAGAGGATTCTCTGTCAGGGTGAGCAGGACACAAACACTGATCTAAAGAGGATTCTCTGTCAGGGTGAGCAGAACACAAACACTGATCTAAAGAGGATTCTCTGTCAGGGTGAGCAGAACACAAACACTGATCTAAAGAGGATTCTCTGTCAGGGTGAGCAGAACACAAACACTGATCTAAAGAGGACTCTCTGTCAGGGTGAGCAGAACACAAACACTGATCTAAAGAGGACTCTCTGTCAGGGTGAGCAGAACACAAACACTGATCTAAAGAGGATTCTCTGTCAGGGTGAGCAGGACACAAACACTGATCTAAAGAGGATTCTCTGTCAGGGTGAGCAGAACACAAACACTGATCTAAAGAGGATTCTCTGTCAGGGTGAGCAGGACACAAACACTGATCTAAAGAGGATTCTCTGTCAGGGTGAGCAGGACACAAACACTAAAGAGGATTCTCTGTCAGGGTGAGCAGAACACAAACACTGATCTAAAGAGGATTTCCAAGAAATAGTCCGTCCAACCAGACGGTCTGTAAAGCTTCCATGGCATCACATATCTGACGGGAGGGTCTTTTGAATTCTTCAGGTTATTCACACAGCATGTAAACACAGAGGTCATCCCATCTCTGTGCTGTTGGACTGCAGCCGGAGAGGTGTGTTAGTCGTCACCCTGTCCCTGTTACAGTCTGCTTCACTCACACGTGTTCTGGATGTTTGTCGTCCGTCTGTGTGTTCTAAAGTCAAAGAGCTTCACAGTTATGCACCGTACCTCAAGGTCACACCTTGGACTGTCATACCTGTCAGCTCAGTGTTTTTACTAAATGAGTGTCCATCAGTTCTCACCTGCACAGGTAGCATGAGTGTGCTCTCCCCTCCACGGTGCAGCAGCAGCAGCAGAGTCTGTTTTTAATGACTGAACCTGTCCACAGAGGCCATGTCAGCCGGGGACAGCCACGAGGAAGGACGACTGGTGTATCGGTATGGAGGAGAGCCGGTCGGAGCGTTCGTTCAGCCCAGTCTCCGCCCACTGATGCCATCCATCGCCCACGCCATGTTCTTGGATGTGACCCATGACAACGAGTGTCCCATACAGGTGAGTCCAGGTCGCAGGCGTGTGGAGATCAGCTGTGTCTCTCTGAGGGGACAGTGAAGAAGTGATGCAGACAGTGTTGCAGTGTCAGCACGGGGCAGGTTACCTGTCCAGGTGTCAGGTGTGTGTTCGGTCTCTGTAACTGAGGTGTGTGTGTGTCTCCTCTATGTGTGTCACTCAGCTGCGCTCGGCCCTGGACTCCCTCCCCAGCTCTGCCATCGTCTCCCTGGCCTGCTGCGCCACCGGCTCCACCAGAGGATACGATGAACTAGTGCCACACCAGGTGATACACACACACAGACTTATCTAAACTTAGTCATTGCTATAAATATGTTCTGTGGTTGTGTTATGAACTGAGCAGAGAAATATAAAGGTCAGCTGGTGTTTTGTTTTCTTTATCATGATACAGAACATTTTGATCCTGACCTCCCTGAATGCAACACAGGCAATATATTTATTTACACTCTTATTTGAACTCTGAACATTAAAGACTGTGAGGTTTCCTCGCATGTAAGAGCAGAGTGAAAGGCTTTTTCATATGAGATAAAACTACTACTACTACTACTGCTTGGATTGTATTTCCATCACAGCATCCTCAGGTTTTAAAACATGAAGCAAGTAGTGCTAAAAACTGCTGTTCTTCATGTGTCCACTTGAGGCTGACTCCAAAATCCAAGGAAACACTACCTGAGTCCATATTAACGTGTCTATTTGTAAAGCAGAAATAAACAATTAATGTTGTTTCCAGCTGTTTTTATAACGCATCAGTTTGAGCAGAATGAAGGGTTTGACATTCATTTGCACAATAAGGGGCGTGGCTTATATGACTGACAGCTTGGTGTAAAGAAAGAACACCAGACCCACAGAGAAGCATGGTGGGGGCAGCATCATGCTTTGGGCCTGTTTTTCTTCAGCAGGAACCAGGGCCTTAGTCAAGGTGGAGGGAAGTATGAACAGTTCCAAACACCAGTCAGTTTAACACAAAACCTCCAGACCTCCATTAGAAAGATGAAGATGAACTTCAACTTTCAACATGACAACAAACCAAAGCATACATCAAAATCAACAAAAGCATGGCTTCACCAGAAGAAGATTCAAGTTTTGGAATGGCCCAGCCAGAGTCCAGACCTGAATCCAGTTGAATATCTGTGGGGTGGTCTGAAGAGGGCTGTGCACAGGAGATGTCCTCACTATCTGATGGATTTGGAGCTTTTTTGTAAAGAAGAATGGGCAAATATCACCACGTCAAGATGTGCCATGATAATAGACTGCTACAATAAAAACAGAGTGCTGTAATAAAATCAAAAGGTGCTTCAAACAGTTATTAGTTAAAGGGTGTGTACACTTATGAATCCACATTATTTTAGTTATTTAGTTTTTATTCTTTCCCCTAAAAGATTTAAATTTTGTTTTCAGTTGAATTGTTCATGTTATAGGTCACATTAAAGGTGGAAAAAGTTCTGACATGATTTATCTTGGTCTCAAGTTTTTACATCACAAAACCTGACATTTTAACAGGGGGGTGGAGACTTTTGATATCTACTGTAGGCGCTCAGTGTTAGTCACTGCAAATGATTACAAACCTATTACATGTGTCTAATGTTTCCCTTAATGTGTGTGTGTGTGTGTGTGTGTGTGTGTGTGTGTGTGTGTGTGTGTGTGTGTGTGTGCGTGTGCGTGTGTGTGTGTGTGTGTGTGTGTGTAGATCTCTGTGGTGAAGGAGGAGCGTTTTTATCCTAAGTGGAACCCCTCAGCGCCCCCCACCTCCACCTCAGAGGTCGGGCTGCAGAGCGGCATCATCGCAGGGAAACAGGCTCTGAACAAGCTGCACCAGGAGCTTGCTGCTCAGGGATTCATGCAGGTGACAACATGGACTCTGTGTGTGTGTGTGGGTGTGTGCGTGTGTGTCTTTATCTTGGTTGACTTCCTGCAGTATTCTCCTCAGTGATATGTGATCCAGGTGTAAAACATGTTGCTCTTCCTCTGCAGGTCTTTGTGGACCAGGTGGATGCAGATATCGTTGCCATCACTCGTCACTGTCCCAGCACGCACCAGTCTGTGGTGGCGGTGTGCAGGACCGCTTTCTGGAACCCCAAATCCCACGAGTACAGCCCCACCGTCCCACCCATGTTCATACCAGGTGTGTGTTGAACTGTGTTTGTATCTTCTCTGTGGTCTTCATGTTCTGACCCCCTGCAGAGTCATCCTTTAAATCTGTAAATATATGTCTTTTAGGAAAGATAGAGGAAGTGGTGCTGGAGGCGAGGACTGTAGAAAGGAATGCTGGGAGTTATAAGAAGGATGATAAATACATCAACGGCATGACGGAGTACACTGTGGAGATCAGGGAGCATATACCGGTAACCACTGCTACGAGCGTCCTCATCTTCACCTTCATCATCATGTGACTTATTGAGGACACACACAGGGTGTGATTTAACATCTGTACTGTGTTTGTAGTTGGAGCAGAGTGCAGTCGTGAAGAAGGCTGGAGATAAGGCCAAAGGTCAATCAGAGTTTGTGCAGGAGATCACCTTCCAGAAGCTGACACCTGGCAGCGTGGTCGCCTTCAGGTGAGACTCACTCACACACCACACATGGAAACACACCTCATCCTATCCATGGAAAACCTGTTACTCACCCAGTTTCTCACCCCCTCACAGGGTGAGTTTGGACCCCAAGGCGCAGAAGCTGGTGGGGATCCTGAGGTACTACCTGTCCCAGTTCAGCCCCAAATACAAGAGAGGCAGCGTGGCAGAGGACAATCCCCCTGAGGCTCTGCAGAAACCCCTCTCACAGTGAGTCCATGCTGAATCCTGGTGCATCTACACTCTGGGATCCTGTAATGATTAACCCTTTAACACCAAACCTGTCACATTTATAACTGCAGTTTCTGAGACTTCATCAGATGGATCATTTCTTTCTTCCTGAAGTGAAATGAATACATACAGATAGTCCACTGCACAGGTCATCCACCAGGTAGAAGGAGACAGATGACCTTTTATTGGAGTGTTAAAAGTGATGGTCTTCAATCCGTTACTCACGTGTGGTTTTACACTTTTGATACTTCTGAGAATGTTAAGGCGGTAAAAAGGTGCATTTGGACCAAGAGTTCCGGGGTCTTTTAGCCCCCAGAACTACTTTCCCCTGAACTAAAAGGTTCCTGTGCCCCCATTGTTGTCTGCGTTTCGACCGCGGGCTGAAGTCCGGGTAGATTGAGTAAATCAGGCCAGTGACGTATGGAGAAAAAAAAGTAAATGCACTACAACACCAGACCAGTAGAGGGCAGTAACACAAAGAGGAATGCCATTCATCACAGATGACACCATAGAAGCAGACGGACAGGCAGGTATCATTATGAGCAACACAACAGTTAGCCTGTTAGCATGAAGAGACTCAGCTGGCTCTGTTTTAGATGGTGCTATATTTCATCACAGATGGATTCACTGAATCAACACGTGAGAGGAGATAAGCGCGAGTAGCAAAGACGTTTCAACACAGCTTTAAAATCCTTTTGAACTCAAAAAGCCGTGGCAGAGATCGACCGGTGTTTTGGTTTAAACAGCGACCCTGTTAACTGGAGACTTTCAGCCGGATGCATCCCTCATAAACGTCTTTAGACCATCATTAAATATCTGATGAGGATATTTTAAAATCTTAATAAAAACTAAACTAGTTTGCATTCCCAGGAACTCCCTCTGTGTTTCAACAGCTGTGTAAACTCCACAAACACTGACACGTTCAGCTGAAGGTCTCCAGTTTACAGGGTCACTTTTAAAACCGGAACACCGGGAGAGACGCATTCACGGTGGGCTGAGAGAAGACTACTGTTACAAGCTGCTAAATCAAGAGAATCACAGCTTCTTCTTTTGAAAAGTACACACACATACAAAAAAGATAGAACAAATAAAAACTAATGAAAGAAAGAGAAATCAAGTGAATCACAGATGTGTGTGATGTTATTGTAGATGGAGGGAGGAATAAAAACACTGAAGTTAATCTACCAATCAGACACGTTCAGCATTGCAGGCCCCGCCCCCCAAAAGTCCCGGGACCTTTGAAAAGTACTACCCCCCCAAGCAGGGGCTTTTTATGGGGGAGATTATCTAAATGGTAAATGGACTTGTACTTATATAGTGCTTTTTCTAGTCTTTCAGACCACTCAAAGCGCTTTTACACTACTCGTCACATTCACCCATTCATACCCATTCACTCACTGATGGTAGAGACTACTAATGTACACAAATTATCTACCCCTGAACTTAATTTAGACCCTGGGTCCACCGTCGAAATGCACTCAGTTCAGAGGTAAAGTCCCTCTGGTTGAAAAACGCCTAACCAGATTATTAAATATATTTCATACATATTCTGAGTTAGAGCTGCACATTGTTAAAAATATCAAACAGGTATGAAATTATATATCATACAATCCCTCTTTGTTTTATTTGGGTCTGCAAGTTTCTACTTCCTCCCCTGACCCTGAACACATCACAGCGGGTCAGGCCCTGTGAGCGACTCCTGCATGGAGAGACAACAGGAAGAGAAACTGCAGAGCGACACCTTTCTTAACAAGCGTCAGTCTTCTGCAGGACATATTAGTGTTTACAATTGCACATGTTTATCACACTTAGAAAGCAGCCAAAACAACACTGAACAGTCTCTGCATGCAGATGACCAACAATGGTTATCTCGTGGCCATTTAGTTTCTGATGTGTAGATCCGTAGGAAACAAGAAGCTGCTGAGTTTGGACCAAGCAGGAGGAAAAGTGGCTGATGTTGCACGTTAACTTCACACTGCTTTTAATGTTCATGTTACATCTGTGTGTGATTCTCAGGCTGATGTCGAAGCTAACGTTAGCCGACCTGAACGTGCTGCTGTTCCGCTGTGACGCTGAAGAACAAGAAGATGGAGGAGGATGTTACAGCATCCCGGGCTGGGAGAGCTTCAAATATGCTGGACTGCAAGGTAACTACATGAAGTTATCAGGTTCAGGAAGAGGGCTGAGTGTCACATACATGTGCCCAGGACCGAAAATAACAAAGCTCTGTGTGTGTAAAGATCAGTGAAATCCCAAGAGACACACAAACACACACATGCATACAACTCCTCAGATGGGAGGGGTTGGACTTCAGAGCAGAGGCCAGAGAAGCACAGCTTATCTCTGACAAACTGCAGAGCTTCAATTTGAATGAAAACTATATTTATTATCCAATCAGATGTGTTCATGTTCTAAATGACCCATGTGTGTGTGTGCAGGTCTGATGTCTGTGTTAGCTGATATCCGCCCCAACCACGACCTGGGCCATCCCGTGTGTGCTAACCTGAGACAAGGAGACTGGCTGATAGACTACGTGTCCAACAGGCTGATCCAAAAAGAGGGCCCACTGGCTCAGGTCAGACCTCATCTCTCTGATAATGAATGAGACGGATAATAGATTAGGTTTTATGAGTGTTAGGATAAATGTAACGCTCTGTGTAATGTGTGTGTGCAGGTGGGTCAGTGGTTGGCGGCCATGTTTACCTACTTGAAGCACTTCCCTCGCTACCTCGTCCCCTGCTACTTTGACGCCATCCTGGTGTCCACCTACACCACGGCCCTGGACGCCACCAACAAACTCATGTCCAGGTACAGACAGGTTTGATGGGTGTCACTGAGGACTTTTCAAACTGTGACTTCTTGAGATGACTAAAAAAAAGCATTCTTCCTGTCTCCTCCAATCAGCTTTGTCCAGAACGGCTCCACCTTCGTGCGTCACTTGGCTCTGGGGTCGGTTCAGATGTGTGGCGTCGGACGTTTCCCCGCCCTGCCCCCCCTCTCTACCAAACTGGATGACGTGCCGTACCGCGTCAGTCCAATCACAGGACAGAAGGAGCAGTGCTGCGTCTCGCTGGCTGCAGGTGAACTGTCAGCACACACACATGAATAAACCCCGCCTCCTCCATGCTAACAGAGGGAACACTAACTCTACAGTTTAAACCTCCAGGAGTGTGAGATAAAGGTGAAGTTCTTCTGTTGATGTTCTCCAGGCCTTCCTCATTTCTCCTCTGGGATCTTCCGTTGTTGGGGCAGAGACACCTTCATCGCTCTCAGAGGACTCATGCTGCTCACAGGGAGACACACCGAGGCCCGGTACGACTTCACTTTGGACAGTTTGGTGTTAACAGCTTGAGTCTGCAGAAAATCCAACCACTAACCTCCATCTGTCTGATGGTCTCCACAGTAACATCATCCTGGCCTTTGCGGGGACGCTGCGTCACGGTCTGATCCCCAACCTGCTGGGCGAGGGACGCTGTGCCCGGTACAACTGTCGTGATGCCGTGTGGTGGTGGCTGCAGTGCATCCAGGTACACGGGACCTAGTCTCTGTTTAATCAATCAATCTTTATTTGTATAGCATCAAATCACAACAAACGTTATCTCAAGACTCTTTTACAATTGCACCTCACAGTATTTAGCTAGTTACAGCGGAGAGGACAAACTTCCTTTAACAGGCAGAAACCTCGAGCAGAACCAGACTCATGTTAGACAGACATCTGCCTCGACCGAGTTGGGTCTGGAAAGAGGGATAGAGGAGAATAAGAGAGAGAGGGAGCGGTGATAGTGATGAGACGAGTAGTAGTAGCTGTTGCCGCTGGAGTCCAGCACGTCCGTATCAGCTGGAGTCTGGAGCGTCCACAGCAGGAGGACGTCTACGGGAGCTCAAAGGAACCTACGAGACAAGGGAGCTCAGGGACTCCAGAAAGGTCTATGATTAGTAACTTTAATGGGACAGGGAGAGTTAAAGTAAGTGATGAGGGGGTTGGGGGGAAGGGGGTGGGATAGGATCCCAGTGTGTCATTGCGCCAGTTCCCCCGGCAGTCTAAGCCTATAGCAGCATAACTAAGAGCTGGTCCAAGCCTGATCCAGCTCTAACTATAAGCTTTATCAAAAAGGAAAGTTTGAAGCCACCTTCTAAAAGCAGAGAGGGTGTCTGCCTCCCTGGCCCTGACTGGTAGATGATTCCAGAAGAGAGGGGCCTGATAACTGAAGGTTCTACCTCCCATACTACTTTTAGAGACTTTAGGTAGGACCAGCAGGACTGCATGTTGGGAGCGTAGTGTTCTAGAGGGGTAATAGGGCACTATGAGCTCTTTAAGATATGAAGGTGTCTGATCACTAAGAGCTTTGTAGGTCTTATGTCCTGGAGGGAGCGAGCAGAAAGAAACTTTTAGGATTCAAATTAAATAAATAAAAACACCTATTTGTCAGTGTGTCAGTTCCCCCGGCAGTCTAAGCCTATAGCAGCATAACTAAGAGCTGGTCCAAGCCTGATCCAGCTCTAACTATAAGCTTTATCAAAAAGGAAAGTTTGAAGCCTACTCTTAACTGTTGGTCATGTGATGGAGGTGGAGGTAGAGAGGGAGCTGACAGAGGGCTGCTGGCAGAAAAACAACCCGTGAACTGAACTTTCTCCACCTCTCCCCGCTCTCTCTAACCCTGACTGGATTGTGTGACCTGTGTCACAACTCCTCTGTGAAGTCGTTTCAAACTTATTTTAGTGTTGAATCAAAAAGTGTGTCTCTTCTGTTCAGGACTACACTGCCCTCGTTCCTCATGGTGTAGAAATCCTTCGCTGCCCCGTCACACGGATGTACCCGACTGATGACTGTGAGCCCCGCAAACCTGGAGAGGTGGTATGTACACACACACACACACACACACACACCTACACACACACACACACACAAAATATTATCTTGGACGGTTTATCAGAGATATTGTGAAGCTCGTTGATATTAGTCAAAGATAACAAGGGCCTGAGAATTGAGCCTTGAGGGACTCCACAGAGTATAGACCCCTTTACTGTTTGTGAACAGTTCCAGCTGCACGCGCATCCTGGCAACAGAATTACTGCAAAGTACAATAGTTTGCCAAACTATGAAAAGGAGTCAAACATGAACATTTCAACTGTTAGCTAAACACAGTCACTGTGATGAACAGTCAATGACTTCCAGCTTCGTGTGAATTCAGTGAGTGAATAGAAGACATCAGTGAGTTTTTTTTCTCTCTCTAAAGGTACATTTATTTAAAGCTCCTGTAAGGAACTCTCAAGTTGTTTATTTTTGGACATATATGGACCATATATCTATTTTCCATTACTGTCCTGTATAGCAGTGTTGAGTAGTGTTGTCTTACAAAAAATCACATCCTCCTTTGTTTTAAAAGTCCACAATGAAAGTTACGATTATTCTTTGATGGGGGAAACATCTTAAACAGCCTGTTCCAGCAGTGAGCGTTCTACCAACAGGTCTGGCACCTACCCTGTGATGGGAGTGATATACATACAAAATAACAACTTAGAAAAGAAAGTCTCTTTCTGATAGTGTTGTTTGTTTGTGTGGTACATAAAGGGACATCTGTTTTCAGTTCAGTCTTTTTCTTCAATAGCTAAAATCTCCTCACAGGAGCTTTAAGAAATCTTACGTTGAGTTCTTAATGTCTGTATGAGTTTTTGAGATATCATTTTTTTCTTTTTTATTAGTGTTTTTTGTGACTAACAAATAAGCAAAAGGACAGTTAACAAAGTAATACACAACACATGACACGGAACAGAGGCAAAACTAATAGAAAGTTTACCGGTAGAGAGCTGATGGCACTTCAACAAAGTTCAGATGACTGCTGTAAGATAAGAATAATTCAATCAGGAGAGACACAGTTTGAAGATTAAATGTTATTGATTACAACTTAATGAATAGTGAAACTTGACAGGAATCTTTGGCGTAAGGACTCTATGGGGATCATTTTGTGGACGTAGGATGTGTGAATTTGACAGCAGAAGAAATCCCTCTCGAGTCCAGACTCTGGTGGTGGTGGTTGAATTCTAAGAATTGAAGACTTTGCGGAGACCAGG
This sequence comes from Notolabrus celidotus, assembly GCF_009762535.1. NCBI lineage: Eukaryota > Metazoa > Chordata > Actinopteri > Labriformes > Labridae > Notolabrus > Notolabrus celidotus. The sequence goes on along the minus strand of NC_048286.1, from coordinate 854,813 downwards.
TGGAGATGGGGAGGTGAAGGGGTGCGCACCATCAATGCAAGAAGGAACTAGCAGGAGAGAGAGACACATTTAAAAAGACAGCAGAAAGTTGATAGGCTGATGATAAGGGCGTGCCACTGAGCCTTTGGATGACAGGCGCTGCTGATTAACCAATGACAGCTCCGGAGCCTGCAGCTGGAAGCGGGTGAACTATTGAAGCTGAAGCTGTTTTTCCCTGTGTGTGTGTGTGTGTGTGTGTGCGTGTGTGTGTGCGCGTGTGTTCAGGAGCAGCCTCTGTATGATGTGATCCAGGAGGCCCTGCAGCGCCACCTCGAGGGGATTTCCTTCAGAGAGAAAGACGCTGGACCCAAGATAGATAAGAACATGAGGGATGAAGGTGTGGTCCTATAAGGGTCTTGTTGTATCTCAGGTAAATAAAGGACTCTGACGGGGGGGTCTGACCTCTCCTCTCCTCTCATCAGGGTTCAACCTGTCGGCCAAAGTGGAACCAGCAACAGGATTTGTGAGCGGAGGAAACCGCTTCAACTGCGGGACCTGGATGGATAAGATGGGAGAGAGTGAGGCGGCCAGGAACAAAGGCATGCCTGCTACTCCAAGGTACACACACACACACACACACACACACACACACACACACACACACACACACACACACACACATACACACACACACACACACACAGAGGAAAAGACATGAATATGAATGAGTGATGTCTGAGTGTGTCTGTGTGCAGAGACGGAGCAGCGGTGGAGATCGTGGGTCTCAGTAAGTCCACTGTTCGCTGGGTGGTGGAGCTCCGAGCTAAAGGACTGTTCCCCTATGATGGAGCTAAAGTGCACAGAGACGGTACTACACACACACACACACACACACACACACACACACACACACACACACACTTCCTCCAGTTCTGGATTAAACCTGTTTTATTTGTTTTCAGGTAAGGAGGTGTTTGTCGCGTACTCCCAGTGGAACCAGCAGATCCAGCAGTCCTTTGAAGCCGGATTCTGGGTCTCTCTGGACCCTCATGACCCAAAAGAGAAGCGCCCTGACCTGGTCCATAAGAGAGGTATCTACAAGGACAGCCATGGAGCCTCCAGCCCCTGGTGCGACTACCAGCTCAGACCTAACTTCACCATCGCCATGGTGGTGGTAAGCCAGCAGCCTGCTGTTATCTGATTGGTTAACGGTTATTTACCTGCGTGCCGTCTCTGAGCTGTGATTGGTCGGCTCTGTCCTCAGGCTCCGGAGCTGTTCACCGTGGACAGAGCGTGGAGAGCTCTGGAGGTGGCTGAGCAGAAGCTGCTGGGACCCCTGGGGATGAAGACCCTGGACCCAGAGTAAGACCATCACTGTGTATGGTCTCTGTGTTTATAATGTTCACACTGCTTCATACTGACCGAGTGTTTGTGTCCTCACAGCGACATGATGTACTGTGGCGTCTATGACAATGCTCTGGACAACGAGAACTACAACCTGGCCAAAGGCTTCAACTACCACCAGGGACCAGTGAGTCTGACTCCATGTGGACTATCAATCAATCCATCAATCCATCAATCAATCAATTAATCAATCAATCTTTATTTGTATAGCACTAAATCACAACAAACGTTATCTCAAGACTCTTTTACAAACAGAGCAGGTCTAGACCACTCTATGTCAAATTATGAACAGAGACCCAACACCAAGACAGGATAAGACTCAGTCTGACCCCACCTTAATCCACCATGAGCATTGCACCTCACAGTATTTAGCTAGTTACAGAAGAGGACAAACTTCCTTTAACAGGCAGAAACCTCGAGCAGAACCAGACTCATGTTAGACAGACATCTGCCTCGACCCAGTTGGGTCTGGAAAGAGGGATAGAGGAGAATAAGAGAGAGAGGGAGTAGTAGAAGCTGTTGCCGCTGGAGTCCAGCACGTCAGTATCAGCTGGAGTCTGGAACGTCCACAGCAGGAGGACGTCTACGGCAGCTCAGAGGAACCTACGAGACAAGGGAGCTCAGGGACTACAGAAAGGTCTATGGTTAGTAACTTTAATGGGACAGGGAGAGTTAAAGTAAGTGATGAGGGGGGCGGGGGGGAGGGGGGGAGATAGGATCCCATTGTATCAGTCTAAGCCTATAGCAGCATAACTAAGGGCTGGTCCAAGCCTGATCCAGCTCTAACTATAAGCTTTATCAAAAAGGAAAGTTTGAAGCCTACTCTTAAAGTAGAGAGGGTGTCTGCCTCCCAGACCCTGACTGGTAGATGATTCCAAAGGAGAGGGGCTGGATAACTGAAGGTTCTACCTCCCATACTACTTTTAGACCTTAGGTACGAGGAGCAATCCAGGGGTTGACTATTTTTTGGGACGGGCAGTGTAGGTTTGCAGACCTTTAAAATGTGGATTGTGTTAGTGTTTGTTCTAATGTGTGTGTGTGTGTGTGTGTGTGTGTGTGTGTGTGTGTGTGTGTGTGTGTGTGTGTGTGTGTGTGTGTGTGTGTGTGTGTGTAGGAGTGGCTCTGGCCCGTAGGTTATTTCCTTCGTGCTAAACTCTACTTTGCAAAGAAGCTGGGAGAGGATAAGTACGGCAGGACGGTGACGCTGGTGAAAAACGTCCTGTCGCGACATTACACCCACCTGGAGAGGTAAGAAGGTCACGTGATCATCAGCCTTTCTGTCGGCCAATCATAAACCTGCATTTTCAGAAAAGCCTCAACCTGCACAATAAGAAGATTCAGGAGTGTGTCTGTGAGACTGAATCATGAACTCAGTGTTAACACTATACATATCCACAGGTCTCCATGGAAAGGTCTCCCTGAGCTGACCAATGAGAACGGAGAGTTCTGTCCCTTCAGCTGTGAGACCCAGGCCTGGTCCCTGGCCACCGTGCTGGAGGTCCTCCATGACCTCTGAACCCCCTCACCCCCCTCCGTATGATGCTGTCCTCCCTCCTGAAGCTGAAGTTTTAACTTGACCCCTCAGTAAACCTCCTCTAAATCACACGAGCATCCTCTCTTGAGCTGATCTGGAGTCAGTGTTGATCTCATCAAGTCTGTCTCACGTTTTTAGATCATCAGACTTCACGTCTTCAACCTTTTACACTTTCTCTTCGTGTTTGTTAGCCACCTAAACAAACTGAAATCAAAGTCTGACTCTGTGTCGACTTGTTTTTAAGAAGAACAACATTTAACCACAAACACAGAAAGACAGCCTGCAGTTCAAAAACAGCTGATTAACGTTTGATGGTAACATGTTGTATTTATCGTCCCATGAATCATCACTTGGGCCCTGCAGCCAGCCGTCGAACACAAGGGCCAGAACCACGGTTTGTCCACCTGAGCAGGTGCGTTCATACTGACCTCAGATCAGCTGTTACTGTGAGCACTTCCCCCAAACAACCCGGATCAGGAGGTAGCACCAGTGTTTATGTAGCTGGGCCTCTCCCATAAATCTAACCTCCACCTGAAGCCTTCACACACCTGTCAGCACATCGGTGTCCTTCTCCCAACAAGCCTTATGATGTAAGTTAATATTTGAGTCATGTAGTTGTGTATTAAACCCAGCTGTGTGTGTGTGTGTGTGTGTAACACAGGACTTTCACCACATCCATGTCCGGTCCGTCTCCGATCCACTGCAATGTTTTATTCTGAAAATTCATTTTGTTTTGGTGAAACCTGACTTCCTGTCCTGCTCCATCTGCTCTGTTGAGATTGATGCGTTGTGCTCTGGTATCCGGCTAAAAAAGAAGTCTTGCGTATCTGATCCGGAGGGCTCCAACCTGCTGGATCAGAGAAACAGCTGGAACGCAACGGAGCGGATCCAGTGGAAGTTAACACATTGACTAGAATAGAAACCTATCAGATCTGGTGCTGAGCTGGATCGGAGATGGACCAGACACGGATCTGCTGGAATTTGTCCGTTTGCAGAGGTGTGGTGTGTAACATCTCTGCTGACAGCCTCTCACGTCACACAGACGGCATGTTTCAAAGTGACCCGTAATAAAGCTTCTGTTCAAAGTCCACTGCCACTGGAGTTTAAAAATCCTGCTGCCTTGAACACATCACACCCTGAGGTCTCTGCTGAAGTGTTCACTCTGTCTGTCCCCTGAACACAGCACTCGGCGTGTTTGTAGAACATTCACCAGCTCCCAGTGCAGCTGAGGTTGTGTCTGTCTGTTAACATCTCCTCAGCTCCTGTCAGTCCGTTTAGTTCAAGAACTGTAACGTGTTCATGCTGTTCATCAGTGTTTCTGTAACGTTGTTGTTTACTCTGTTTGTGTAGTGATACCACGCTGAATAAACTGTTACATGACTGAGCTGTGTTTATTCTCTGAGGTCTCACCACTCCTTAGAATAAAGGAGGGTTGATGGATGGAGACAGAGTGAGTCTGCAGGACAGAGAGTGGCTCTGTTGAACGTCCCTGAGAATCAAACATGTACTCAGTCTGTGGATCCAGTACAAAGTGAACACACGTCTCCAAAGACAGTCCTAATGAATGAGGGATAATGTACAGTTAGCAGGTAACAGGGTTCCCACGCGTCCTGGAAAAACTGGAAAACCTGGAAAACAGTTGACCAGTTTTCCAGGACTGGAAAACACCTGGAAAAAGGGAGAAAAAGTAAAATGTCAATCAATCAATCAATCAATCTTTATTTGTATAGCGCCAAATCACAACAAATGTTATCTCAAGACGCTTTTACAAACATAGGAGGTCTAGACCACTCTATGTCAAATTATGAACAGAGACCCAACACCAAGACAGGATAAGACTCAGTCTGACCCCACCTTAATCCATCATGAGCATTGCACCTCACAGTATTTAGCTAGTTACAGTGGAGAGGACAAACTTCCTTTAACAGGCAGAAACCTCGAGCAGAACCAGACTCATGTTAGACAGACATCATGCCTCGACTGAGTTGGGTCTGGAAAGAGGGATAGAGGGGAGTAAGAGAGAGAGGTGATAGTGATGAGACGAGTCGTAGAAGCTGTTGCCGCTGGAGTCCAGCACGTCCGTATCAGCTGGAGTCTAGATCGTCCGCAGCAGGAGGACGTCTACGGCAGCTCAGAGGAATCTACGAGATGTAGAATGTCCTGGAAAATCATGGATTGTCCTGGAAAATGATTCCAACATGACTGTGTGCAATCTAACAAGGTTAAAAAAAACACACCCCCATTCAACATTTGTGGCCATTTTGGTCACTCACATCTATTTAGGTCATTAATGCCCTGATCCTCTGATTATTGTTATTATTTATTTATTTCAGTAAGGCAGCTTCCAGAGTCCTTTGCTGGCTCTTTTGTTTTTTACTTAGCTCATTTAATATTTTTTGAGAAAAGAGAAAGCTGAGATTAGAGTTTCCCATCATTGTTGCTTGATTGCACTAATAAAGTGAAGTGCTGTACAATCTGTGGTTGCATAGTTCTATAATCAGTTTGCCATAATTTTTAAGATTTCATGGATAGCCATAGACTGCATGTCTTCAATGTAGATTTCCACTGAGAGGAACACATTAGACTATTTAGGAACTAAATTTAGACTGTCATACCTGCTTGATCATCACTGAAAATGTCCTTGAAATGTCCTGGAAAATGATCTCTGGAAAAGAGTGGGATCCCTGAGGTAAATATGAGAACTAGAACTCTGACAGGGTGAGACCAAGCGGCAACCTCCGGTCTAAAAATGAGTCCAATGCAGAAGTGCTAAAAACTGCAGTTCATTGAGGATCCACTTGAGGCTGGCTCCGGAAGTACAGGAAACCACATACACACCAATTCAAAGAAGACGATCTTTACAGCAGAAATAAACATGTTTACAGTCTGGTTCAAAAGACAAGTGTAGTCTGGATAGCTCATTTCTCGATCTGCAGACACTGTAGGGGGGTGAATTCAGATATTGAGATTACGAGTCTTCCAATGAGAGGCACAGCTGACTTGATTGACAGGCAGGAACACTGTAGCTGTTGGCTAGGAGGCTCAAAGCCCGCCTCTTTACCTCACAATCGCTCGACAGGAGCAATATGGCTGCCGACGACGAGTGGCCTCAAAACAGCGCTTCAGAAACAGATGGGTGACGTCACGGATACTATATCCATATTTTATTGAGACAAGACCTGCTCACCATCCATTATCCCGCTTATTACCCGGCTACTAACTTCAGATACAAACAGGTTGTTAAAATCATTGATTAAAGATGATTTTATTGATTTAAATGATTTATGTTACACTTTTTAAAAAATAGTCCCACTTTTTAAAAATAGTCCCACTTTTTAAAAATAGTCCCACTTTTTAAAAATAGTCCCAGTTTTTTAACGTTAGAAAAGAGGTACATACAATCTTAAACAAAAAAATCAAACTTGAACCTGCATTGTTTCTGTTGGGATTTCCACAAGATGGTCTAGATCTTAATCAATCACAATACACCCTTTTAATGAAATTGTTTCTACTAGCAAGAAGGTGTATTTTGTTTCAGTGGATCAAGGAAAAACCACCAACAGTGACACAGTGGTACAGAGAAGTATACAAGGTTATACCAATGGAGAGCCTCTCCTCAAAGTTAAAAGGGAACAACAGATATTTTTTTTAAATTTGGCAACCAGTCTTAGTTTATCTACCCAATGAAATTACAGATTTGTTACAAAAAGGCGGAGTACCTCTCAATCTGAACCCTATTTTATAAATAAGAATTGCATTTTCCCATCCCCTTTTGCTGTTTTGGCGGGTTGCCGTTAGCCCTCTTTGGGAAGGGCTTGTGGCACGATGCCTTGTATATGTTCACCTCTTTGCCAGTGTGTGTTTTGCTACTTGAGTGGCATGTGCTATAGGGTGTTGCTGTCTGGTTGTGAGTCTTGATCTGGGGGCTGTCGGGTTATTGTCTTCTTGTCTTGTTTTGTTTGTATCTTGTGGATTGTTTTGGTGCTCTGTCTTTTTCGTCTTTTATCTTCTTTGTCTTGTACTGATGTGTGTTGTTGTTGTTGCTGTTTTTTTGTTGTTGTTTTTATGTCTTTCTAGTTTCTGTTTTTTTTTTTTGTTGTTGTTGTTGTTGATGTCCACTTTGAAAATTAATAAAAAATATATATACAAAAATAGTCCCAGTGATTCCTCGTCAGTGATCGTTCCATGGTGATGGATTCTTCTCTGCCTGTTGTGGTGGATTGAACATGAAACTGTCCTCATTCAGCTCTCCTTCTTCTCTGAGCTCTGTGGTTCACACACCTTTAAAAAGAAACTAATGTCACAACTTTGAACCCTGCTGCTATCATCACCACCACTCATGGTTTAACTTTCTTTGTAGAGATCACTAACCTAAAGTTTCTCTCACCTGCTCCGCTCCTTCATCATATTGATGGACAGGATCCAAGATGAAAATGTGTGAAGCCTGACAATTTAGCATGCTAACCTAAGCTAGCGCTTTAGCCACATTGTTTTCTTTTCAATATATTTTATTCTTACATAAAGATTTCACAATACACAAAAACCCCACAAAGAAATTAAACACATAATGCTCGCACAGAAAACATTATCAAAACAAGACAAAAAATAAAATAAAAGACAGATGTTTCTTTTACAGCAGGGGTGTCAAACATGCGGCCCGCGGGCCAAAACCGGCCCGCCAGAGGTTAAAATCCGGCCCACAGAACGACTTTGCAAAGTGAAAAAATTACAGATTAGACATTAACTGCAAATTTTCAATAAAAGTAACTACTATTTTAAATTTGTCCTCTGAGGGTCGCATACAATCATAGTGCTGATGGAGCGCACCTGAACGGCACTTTTTCCCAGGACTTTTTTCTCAAAGTGAGAAAATAGATTACTTGCTGTTTGCATAATCCGGTTGAGATTCATTAAGTCTTTTTAGAGCACTATAAGATGATCCACTAACTACTAACACTAGCACAACACCCTGCATACAACACTGTCCAGCAAGCAAACAGTTCCTTTCGGAGCTGAGGGATCCAGGATAGCCAACTTTACCTTCTTCATTATTATAATCTCTCTGTTCTTTTGCAGTAAAAATGACACTCTGTGTCAGGTGAATTGATAACTTGTTTGGTGTGTTTGCAGCAGGTTTCAGTGCTTAAAGAGTAAAATGTTCTGCCCCAATATGAGACTCATCATGGAGAACTGTTTTTGTAGAAAGATAGTTGATTACATTTTCAGCACATACTTGTACTATTTTGCACTAAAACAAAGGGAAAAATGTAAAGTTGTCGTTATTTATAGGTTCTTATGTTATGATTTCACTGGTCCGGCCCACTTCAGATCAACTTGGGCTGTGTGTGGCCCCTGAACTGAAATGAGTTTGACACCCCTGTTTTACAGTGTTAGTACATGCAGCAATCACAACCTGAAAAAATGTATACATGTAGCATTTTGATGTGATACATTTGATCCCCCTATACTTCTTACTCTTACCCATTCTTCTTTCAGAGAAGTTGCTATTGTTGACCAGTCTGTTACAAAAACTTCAAGAGTGCCTCTGAGAACATGAGGTAATCTCTCTAATGGATAAATAGACATGAGTTTTTCATACCATGTTTTAATGTCAGGAGACTCTTCATCCAACCATTTCTGGAGAATAGTGAGCCGTGCCGCATAAAGAGCAATTCTAAGAATGTATCTGTGTTTTTGTTGATAGGTTGAATCTAATCCCAATACAAAACTAAATGGGTTTAAAGGAACATCAGTTTTAAATATCTTCTTAATTTCCATTTGGACAGATTGCCAGAAACCTTCAACGTAAGGACCACATCAGATGACTATAAGTACCACAGCTAGTTTTACATTTACAACAAAATGATGAGCACATGGAATCATATTTACTTTGAATAGCAGGGGTAACATGCAGTCTGTGAATAATTTTGTATTGGGTTTCATAGGATTTATTAGAACTTGTAATTTTCTTTGCATTTATCAGAATATTTTTCCACATTACATCATCTAAGTGGGACCCAAAATCTTCACTCCAACTTGTTTTACTCTTAATATTAGGAATTTTAACAAGCATTTGAATATATAGATAACTTTAAATGGTCTTATTTAAAGATGAGGCCTTGAGTACTGTCATTTCAAGTTGATTCACATTCAAACCATGATTATATATTAGAACAGCTTGGATGTAACTCCTAAGCTGTAAATAACAAAAAAATTGTGTTTGAGGAAGATCAAAATCAGTCACAAGTTGAGAAAAGGATTTCATAGTCCCACCTGAGAGGAGGTCTTGTATTTTAAAAATACCAGCGTCCCTCCATGCTCTAAAACCCAGATCTGAAAAGGACTGAGCGAAATCAGGATTACAGAAAATAGGCGCCAAAACAGAATACAAGTCATTAAACAAATCTGCTAAAAAAGAAAAAAAAACATTTGTAAATCAGTGAGAATAAAGTTTTTATTTTACCATAATAAATGTAAATGTACATGATTCCTTTTGGAGAATTCTCGTACATTTACAATTTTAATCTCCTAAATGTTTGAATTTATTCTTGTAAATTAACAATTTTATTCTCCTAAATGTTTGAATTTATTCTTGTAAATTAACATCTTTAATCTTGTAAATGCACTTTTTTTCCCTCCATTGTAAGAAATAGAGCGGTGAACTATAATACGTTTTTAACCTGTAAGAACTTGGAGTATCAGCAGACCTGATCTGTTCTGGAGTTTGTCCAGATATGTGGAGTGTAAAAACTGAACGCTACCTCTCCATGTTGGGTTCTGACTCACCCTAAACCATCCGGATCTTCATAAACCAGCAGCAGTATTTAAACTCTTCTCTGACAGACAGGGAGCCAGTGTGAAGACAAAACCACATGGTAAATAAAACTCAGAAAATAAAGATGTGTTTAAAATGTTTACACTCCTCGTGTGTGAATAAAGGTTCTGAAGTGATGACGTTATAGCTGAACTCTGAGTACAGTCATGGTGACTCCATCATCAGTTAAATTCATGATGCAGCCAACATTAACTCATGCATCACATTATTATGACTCGTGTTTTACTGAAGCCCATCCATCTTCCTCCGCTTATCTGGGGCAGCAGTCTCAGCAGGGAAGCCCAGACACTCCTCTCCCCGGCCACCTCCACCAGCTCTTCTGGGAGGATACCGAGGCGCTCCCGTGGCCTCCTCCCATACAGACGTTCCCGAAACACCTCCCCAGGGAGACGTCCGGGAGGCATCCTGACCAGATGCCCGACCCGCCTCATCTGGCTCCTCTGGATGCGGAGGAGCAGCGGCTCTACTTTGAGCCTCTCTCGGATGTCTGAGCTCCTGACCCTCTCTCCCAGCCCTCATTCAGTATAAACATGTCCCTTTATTAAAACATGATACCATCATCAATGAAGGACAGCAGTCAGTTCGTAATGACTTTCAATCATCACTTTATTGATTTGATAACACAGTGAATATTCAGTCTGGGGTTATAAATCTCTGATCTGCATGATGGGTGAATATTGTTGGTTATAGATGAGTCCGTCTATCAGAGCGGGTCTGTCACTAACGCCTGACACCTCCTCTGTTCATGTCCTCCAATCACTAAAAGACAAACTATGATCTGAACTATGGGCTGTGTGTTTGTGTGTGTGTGTGTGTGTGTGTGTGTGTGTGTGTGTGTGTGTGTGTGTGTGTGTGTGTCAAGGTTATAGTTTTTATATTCATTTCGTTTTGACTTTTTGTTTTCAGTTTGAGTTTAGTTTTATTTAGGTGTTAAAGTGGGTTTGCTACTTTAGTTTAGTTTTTGGCTTCCAACAGTTTTCAGACTTCCCCACACACACTAAAGGTCATACCCTGGACTTAATCTGCTGCTCTGGTCTCACCCCCTCCAACTGCACTGCTGATCAACTTCCTATCACGGACCACTTCCTCCTCTCATTCAACGTCACCCTCCGGCTCTCCATCTCCAAACCACCCCGTGTCATTTCCTTCCGTAATATTAAGGACATTAACATGGACTCCCTCTCCTCCTGCATCGCCACCCACACAGCCCAGCTTTCTCTCTATAAGGACTCCATCTCTCACGCCAAATCTCAATATTACTCCGGACTCATCTGCTCCAATGCAGGCAACACCAGGACTCTCTTCTCAGTACTCAACAGCATAACTCAACCTCCTGACTCCCTGCCCCCCCACCTATACTCCTCAGACACATGTAACTCTCTCCTTCTGTTTTTTCATCAAAAGGTCAACAAACTCCACCAGCACCTGGCCTCCTCTTCCACCCCCATCCCCTCCTCTGAATTTCTTCCCCCCTGTCAATCTCTTTCCACCTTTGAACTCCCTCATCCTTCAGTAATCTCTGACCTCATCACCGAGTCCAAGCCCTCCTCATGCCAGCTCGATCCCCTCCCCACAGTCTTGGTCAAATCCTGCCTCCCCCATCTGCTCCCCCTCATATCAGCCATTATCCACTCCTCACTGTCCACTGGAATTGTTCCCACCCCCTTCAAATCTGCAGCTGTCAGTCCCACCCTGAAGAAACCTGGTTCAGACCCCAACGACTTCAATAACCTCCGTCCCATTTCTCACCTCCCTCTCATCTCCAAAATTCTAGAAAAAACTGTTGCCTCTCAACTCCACTCCCATCTCACCAGCAATAACCTCTATGAACAATTCCAGTCCGGTTTCCGTCCCCACCACAGCACTGAAACAGCCCTCCTCAAGATCACTAACGACCTCCTCATGGCAGCTGATTCCGGTCTCATCTCCATCCTCACCCTCCTCGATCTGAGTGCGGCCTTCGACACCATTTCTCACCCCATCCTCCTCAATAGACTCTCCTCCATAGGCATCACTGACACCCCCCTGCACTGGTTTCACTCCTACCTCACAGGCCGCACTCAGTTCATCCAACTCAAATCCTTCACTTCACATCCCTCCCCCGTCACTTCAGGTGTGCCCCAGGGCTCTGTCCTGGGGCCCCTCCTCTTCATCACCTACATTCTCCCACTCTGCAATATCTTCCGCAAATTCGGCATACACTTCCACTGCTTCGCGGATGACACCCAGCTCTACCTTTCCAGCAAGCCCGACTCCACTCTCCCACCCTCCTCCCTCACCCTCTGCCTCTCTGAGATCAAGTCCTGGTTCACCTCCAACTTCCTTCAACTCAACAGCAATAAAACAGAACTCCTCCTCATAGGTACTAAGTCCACCCTATCCAAAGCCGACAGTTTCTCCCTCTCCATCGACAGTTCAACAGTTTCCCCCTCCCCCAGGTAAAGAGTCTGGGTGTCATCCTCAACAGCTCACTTTCTTTCAACTCTCACATCAATAACATAACCCGGTCTGCATATTTCCACCTCCGCAACATCAACCGTCTCCTCCCCTCTCTGACCCCTCACACCACTGCTATCCTGGTCCACAGTCTCGTCACCTCCCGTATCGATTATTGTAATTCACTCCTCTTCGGTGTCCCTCACAAATCCCTCCATAAACTTCAACTGGTCCAGAACTCTGCAGCCCGCATCATTACCAGAACCCCCTCCTTTCACCACATCACCCCCGTCCTCCAGCAGCTCCACTGGCTCCCGGTCAAACTCAGAATTAATTTCACAATCCTCCTCTACACATTCAAGGCCGTCCACAACCTCTCCCCTCCGTATCTGTCTGATCTCCTCCACATCGTCACCCCCTCTCGCTCCCTCAGGTCTTCCTCCTCCCTCCACCTCTCTGTGCCCCCCGCCCGTCTCAGCACCATGGGGAGCAGAGCTTTCAGTCGCTCTGCTCCCCAACTCTGGAACTCACTCCCACCGGACATCCGAAACTCTGACTCACTACCCCTCTTCAAATCAAAACTTAAAACTCATCTGTTTCAAACTGCATTCCCTGTCTAATTGCACTGTCTCATTTTAACTTGGTGTAACTGCTTGTTTTTATTTATTTTATCATGTTGTTTTTATTTATAGTGTTTTAATCTGTCTGTAAAGTGACCTTGAGTGCTTTGAAAGGCACTTCTAAATAAAATGTATTATTATTATTGTTATTTAGTTTTTAGCTTCGTTTTAGTTGAGTTTTTATTAGTTTGAGTCTTTTTTGTAACATGGGTTAGTTTTCAGGGGCGTCAGTCAGGATGTTCCTGCGTATGTACTGACCAGCAGTTATCAGGTCAGCGGTGGAAGCAATGCATCAGTGTTTTCTGCGGTCCTCCGGTTGTCTCGGGCTCCCTCATGCTGCCTGGCCAGGGGTTGGCTTCTGTTTCAGGGGACAGGGGCTGGGCGCTCTCCCTTGCCTTGACAAGGTAAGCTAGGTAAGCCGTCTTGTGTGAGCTTTTCAAATGGACTTTAAGATTAGTGGGATTTTTACCTTTGATAAACGTTCCGCGTATTTTATCACCTTCCGCTGCAAGGCACTTCCTCCTATCAAACGCGGTCATATTCAAAGGAATCCCAAATGGGGCTCTGCAGCTTTCTCCAGACTCTCGCCATTAACGCGAGCAGGTAAAGTCCTGTACTTTACCTGCTCGCATTAATGGTGGATGCTCTGCTAGCAGGTAAAGTGAGGATGCTCTGCTAGCAGGTAAAGTGAGGACGCTCTGCTAGCAGGTAAAGTGTGGACACTCTGCTAGAAGGTAAAGTGTGGACGCTCTGCTAGAAGGTAAAGTGTGGACGCTCTGCTAGCAGGTAAAGTGTGGACGATCTGCTAGCAGGTAAAGTGTGGACGCTCTGCTAGAAGGTAAAGTGTGGACGCTCTGCTAGAAGGTAAAGTGTGGACGCTCTGCTAGCAGGTAAAGTGTGGACGCTCTGCTAGAAGGTAAAGTGTGGACGCTCTGCTAGAAGGTAAAGTGTGGATGCTCTGCTAGAAGGTAAAGTGTGGATGCTCTGCTAGAAGGTAAAGTGTGGACGCTCTGCTAGCAGGTAAAGTGTGGATGCTCTGCTAGCAGGTAAAGTGTGGACGCTCTGCTAGAAGGTAAAGTGTGGACGCTCTGCTAGAAGGTAAAGTGTGGACGCTCTGCTAGAAGGTACTGATTTTAAGATAAGGTGGTCCTTTACTCGTCTCACAACGGTGAAATTCAAGAATTTTTTTGTGAAGTCTAATTTTTGATTTTCATTTCAGTTAACGAAAATGTTCTTAACCCTCTGGTTTTCGTTATGTCGTTAGTTTTTGTTAACGATAATAACCTTTGTGTGTTTGTGTGTGTGTGTGTGTGTGTGTGTGTGTGTGTGTCAGCAGTAGACAGGTAGACTCAACAGACTGATGAAGAACAGAGTTGAGGTGGAAAAGACCTGAAAAGAGAGAGAGAGAGAGAGAGAGAGAGAGAGAGAGAGAGAGAGAGAGAGAGAGAGAGAGAGATACATCACAGTTTAGCTACAGTTAGCTTAGCACACAAACAGCAGCTAGTTACTGACACACTGAGCACTACAAATAAAGGGATCAGTAAAGTGATATCTTATCTTATAATGATAATAATCAGGAGTCATGTCAGTTTGTGGCTGTCACTAAACCTCTGCACAAATAGGTGTTTTTATTTATTTAATTTGAATCCTAAAAGTTTCTTTCTGCTCGCTCCCTCCAGGACATAAGACCTACAAAGCTCTTAGTGATCAGACACCTTCATGTCTTAAAGAGCTCAAAGTGCCCTATTACCCCTCTAGAACACTACGCTCCCAACATGCAGGCCTGCTGGTCCTACCTAAAGTCTCTAAAAGTAGTATGGGAGGTAGAACCTTCAGTTATCAGGCCCCTCTCCTTTGGAATCATCTACCAGTCAGGGTCCGGGAGGCAGACACCCTCTCTACTTTTAAGAGTAGGCTTCAAACTTTCCTTTTTGATAAGGCTTATAGTTAGAGCTGGATCAGGCTTGGACCAGCTCTTAGTTATGCTGCTATAGGCTTAGACTGCCAAGGGAACTGGCGCACTGACACACTGGGATCCTGTCCTGCCCCCTTCCCCCACTTACTCTAACTCTCCCTGTTCCATTAAAGTTACTAACCATAGACCTTTCTGGAGTCCCTGAGCTCCCTTGTCTCGTAGGTTCCTCTGAGCTGCCGTAGACGTCCTCCTGCTGTGGACGTTCCAGACTCCAGCTGATACAGACGTGCTGGACTCCAGCGACAACAGCTACTACTACTGGTCTCATCACTCTCACCGCTCCCTCTCTCTCTTATTCTCCTCTATCCCTCTTTCCAGATCCAACTCTGTCGAGGCAGATGTGTGTCTAACATGAGTCTGGTTCTGCTCGAGGTTTCTGCCTGTTAAAGGAAGTTTGTCCTCTCCGCTGTAACTAGCTAAATACTGTGAGGTGTAATGCTCATGGTGGATTAAGGTGGGGTCAGACTGAGTCTTATCCTGTCTTGGTGTTGGGTCTCTGTTCATAATTTGACATAGAGTGGTCTAGACCTGCTCTGTTTGTAAAAGAGTCTTGAGATAACGTTTGTTGTGATTTGATGCTACACAAATAAAGGTTGATTGATAAGCTGGATGTAAACGAGGATATTTGTGTCACATGTGTCGTGAATCAACTCCACAATAAACATGTGAGAAAGTGTCCCTCCCTTTCAGCTCATCATCCCGTGTGTATCTCTGAGCTCCGCCAGGGTGAGAGGAGATGCTAACATTGCTTTGCATCGCCCTCTGGAACTCCCCTTCCAAACACATAGGCAACTCCACTGACCTACAAACATTCAAATCCCAGCTCAAAACTCACCTCTTCAGAACTGCTTGAACTGTTCATGTTTTAAGAGTCACTGTGTTTCTATTTGTTTCTTTTATTCTCTTATTCTGTCTAACATTTATTATTATTATTATTATTATTATTATTATTATTATTATTATTATTATCATTATTATTATTATTATTATTATTATTATTATTATTATTATTATTATTATTATTATTATCATTATTATTATTATTATTATTATTATTATTATCATTATTATTATTATTATTATTATTATTATTATTATCATTATTATTATTATTATTATTATTATTATTATTATTATTATCATTATTATTATTATTATTATTATTATTATTATTATTATTATTATTATTATTATTATTATTACAGTGAGGTGCAATGCAAGAGCTAACTGCTCAGAGCTGTAAAACTGAGGTGACTCTGATCCTCCTCTGCAGCACACAGTACTCACTCCTCCAGCTGCAGAGCTGCTGTCCACACTCAGAGTCCTGCTGCTCAGACCAACCCAGAACTTGGAGTAGTCCTGGACCACAGTTGCACTGCTCACAACAACAACAAAAACAACAAAAACAACAACAACAAAAAAACAACAACCACAATGTAATCAAAAACAACAACAACAACATCAACAAGTTCAGAGAGTGTAACTCAGTCTGCTGTAATGATGGTTATCAGCTGCAGCACACAGGTATGATCACCTGAAGAAGATGTCTCCATAGGTACTGCTGCCAGGAGCCTCCCAGCTCACCTGGACCAGTTTCTTCTGAACTCCTGATGCCTGACTGACAGTCGAGTTCTGCAACACACACACACACACACACACACACACAGACACACAGACACACAAAAGACACACATGGGATGCGTGTGACTTTAAGGAGGCAGATGAAAGAATAAATGATGTTCTGCACGAAGCTTCCTGAAGACAGAGTTAAAGTGTGTGTCGTAGCGTGTTGTCACATCTATAGTAGAAACAGGTGTGTTATAACACACACACACACACACTCTCACCTGTTGGTCCTGACAGTGGAGAGCTGTGAACTGGGAGGGGTCGATGTTGGTGAACTTCCCCACAGGCACAGCTGGAAGCAGAGAGTCATTACACACTCTATCTCTATGAAACAGAGTCCCACACCTCTCTTCAGGTCTCTGTTCTCATCTCAGGAAATAAAAACATGTTGAGTGTTTTCAGGATCTTTAGACGGACATGTTTAGTCTGTTTTACTTCCTCTTTGCATGTCATTAGATAAGTATGAGATCTGCTCCATAATTAAAGCTTCAGTCAGGGTTTTAATACCTTTTCCGTTCCTGCTCCGGGCCTGGAGC
Organism: Notolabrus celidotus; assembly: GCF_009762535.1. NCBI lineage: Eukaryota > Metazoa > Chordata > Actinopteri > Labriformes > Labridae > Notolabrus > Notolabrus celidotus. Next base: position 837,868 of record NC_048286.1, on the reverse strand, counting down.
ATGAAACCCCGAAACTCTGAGGAGCTGTTGGTCACCGCCTGCACCATCACTGAAAGGAGGGAGGTGAGTGGAGGACAGGGTTACCATGAGACACACACAGGGACCATGACTGGAGATTGTGTTAGTGGAAAACACTTCAAATGTCCAGCTCTTGACTCAAAGGTTAGAATGTGCTCAGCTGACGTGGGAGGAGAGGAGGGAGGAGAGGAGGGAGGAGAGGAGGGAGCAGGGATTTGGAGAGTAACGGGTGAGACAGGTCACAAAATGATCCTTTAAACATGACCTTTGACCTATAAAGAGTTACACAACTCTACCTCTGGGATTGGAGGAGCGAGGAAGGAGGGGTGTGTGAGAGCGGTGGAGGACAGAGGTTGAGGAGGAGAGACAGACGTACCTGTAATGACTCCTCCCGGCCTGTAGGTGGAGCTGGAGGTGGACACATTGAAGGGGGGGCTGGAGGTGGAGGAATTGTAGGGGGGGTGGACTGGAGTGAGGTTGCCACAGGAGATCGCCACCAAGCCGTTAGGGAAACACACACACTCCTCCACGCAGCACACACACACCAACACCACACACAACCTGAGGGAGACCTGCGGGACACAGAGAGACGGACAGATTCACAGACGGAAGGAGACCCAGACGGACAGAGTCACAGACGGACAGAGTCACAGACGGACAGATTCACAGACGGACAGAGACACAGACTGACAGAGACAGACGGACAGAGTCACAGACGGACAGAGTCACAGACGGACAGAGTCACAGACGGACAGAGACACAGACGGACAGATTCACAGACGGACAGAGACACAGACGGACAGATTCACAGACGGACAGAGTCACAGACGGACAGAGACACAGACGGACAGAGTCACAGACGGACAGAGACACAGACGGACAGAGACACAGACGGACAGAGTCACAGACGGACAGAGACACAGACGGACAGATTCACAGACGGACAGAGACACAGACGGACAGATTCACAGACGGACAGAGACACAGACGGACAGATTCACAGACGGACAGAGTCACAGACGGACAGATTCACAGACGGACAGAGTCACAGACGGACAGAGTCACAGACGGACAGAGACACAGACGGACAGAGACACAGACGGACACAGTCACAGACGGACAGAGACACAGACGGACAGAGTCACAGACGGACAGAGACACAGACGGACAGATTCACAGACAGACAGAGGCACAGGGGGCGGCAGTAGCTCACTCCACAGGGACTTGGCTTGGGAACCTAAGGGTCGCCGGTTTGAGTCCCAGTAAGGACGAAGTTTGGCAAGAGGACTGGTGGCTGGAGAGGTGCTGGTTCACTTGAGCAAGGCACCGAACCCCCAACCGCTCGGGGTGCGCTGGTTGATGGCAGCATCCTCATTCTGACATCTCTCCCTAAGTGCATGTGTGTGTGCATGATTGTATGTATATATACCAAAAAGCTGTGCGTGTAGCATGACCGAAAAACAACATGAGTGAAAAAATTGAATTTCCCCCTTAGGGTCCCTTAGGTACGATTCTTCTTTCTTCAGTACAGGAGATGTCACCTGAGCGTGTTTTAATCCAGAGGTACAGTATATTCTTTTTCAGACACCAGCAGCATTTTATAATTTAATAATTTGTTTTTATATTTTGATATTTTTTATATTTATGACTTTTGATTGTTTTAATCTTTTGTTGTTTTTATTCTTCCACATTGTTTTATTTCCTCTTACTTGTCTTCCCTTCCCTTCCCTTCCTGCGCTGTACAAGAAGGGACAAAGCAGACTCTTTGTACTCAGGAGACTCAGGTCTTTTGGTGTGGAGGGGGCTCTTCTGAAGTCCTTCTTTGACTCTGTGGTGGCATCAGCCATCTTCTTTGGAGTGGTCTGCTGGGGAAGTAGCATCTCTGCTGCTGACAGGAAGAAGCTGAACAGACTGGTGAAGAAGGCCAGCTCTGTCCTGGGCTGCCCACTGGACCCTGTGGAGGTGGTGGCTGACAGGAGGATGATAGCAAAGCTATCTTCTCTGATGGACAACACGTCACCCCCCCTCCAGGAGACCATAACAACACTAAGGAGCTCCTTCAGTGACAGACTTCTTCACCCTCAGAGAGATACCGCAGGTCTTTTCTTCCTGCAGTGGTCAGACTCTATAATCAATAATATATATATATATATATATATATGTCGTAAGATATGCTTATTTTTCACCTCTTTCATTTTAATTGAATTTTAATTGCTAATAACTTTTTAATAATTGTTACTTTATAGGCTCTTGTTTGCTTTATATACTTCTGTTGCACTGTCTACTCTGTTACTATGACACTTGAATTTCCCCGTGTGGGACGAGTAAAGGAATCTCTTATCTTATCTCACATTCCTCTTTTATTGTCTTTTAGTTTCTTATCTTTAAATCACTTTGTAACCCTGTTTTGAAAAGTGCTTTATAAATAAAGAGTATTATTATCATAAAGAGGCATCAGTGTTACAGACAGTCTGATTTATTATCAGATCATTTTTTAAAATGTATTTATTTATTTTATTTGTATTATTATTATTATTGTTATTGTTGCATATATTTTGCTTTTAACCTTAGGATTGCGGGCTGGGTTTGGAGTCGGGCCTGGGGTTGGGATTAGGATGGGGGGTCTTTATATTTTCATTTTTATATATATCTTCTTTTAATTTATTCTATTTGAAGTTGTTTGTATGCACAGCACTTTGTGTTACAATGTCATTGTATGAAAAGTGCTTTATAAATAAAGTCTGATTGATTGATAAAAACTCCTGCAGAGGATTTGAACATAAATTAATAACATCACTTTCTTTAAATATTGCTGTTATTTAATGATTCATGCATGAAAGGGTTAAATTAGTCATGGTCGTAAAAAAGTGATTGAATAAAGGTAGAGTTATCTCTGAGTAAAAACAGCTTCATGGTGATATGATATGTTCCTTCACTGTATTTTTATTTATTTTAATTATGTTCAACATTGTAGATTAATACTGAAGACATCAAAACTATGAAATAATCTGGTTTTGCCATAATCTGGATTACAACAGTAGTCAAATAGGACTATCCATTGTGTACTAACCCTACCTCTGAACAACACAACTGATGGTCTCAAACACATTAAGAAGGCAAGTCATTCTACAAATGAACTCTTGACAAGGCTCATGTTCATTAGAAACCATTCCAGGAGACCACTTCATGAAGCAGACTGAGAGAATACCAAGAGTGTGCAAAGCTGTCATGAAGGAAAATGAATCTACAGTGTTTACAATCATTGCAATAAATACAACCTCTTGAATGAGAAGGTGTTTCCAAACTTCTGACTGGTAGTGTATATATGTTGTATCTAAATTGTATTGTTTCACCTGTTTAAATTTCTTTTTCCTGGTCAACTCTGAATCTGATCGTCTGCTTGCGTTTAGATGGTCCTGATTGTTATTTTAAAGATGGTACACGTCTTTATACACGGGGCACGGGTCTACACAGCGCCCTGATAGTCCTGCACAGCCCTGAACAACACAAAGCGAGGGTTTGATTTCACCCAAAGTCTGATTTCAAATCCACTTTTTAAAATGTCATCCAGTCTAACAGCGACTCAGATCACAAGTTATAATGAAACATGTGGCCTGATTCTGAGTTCCATACTTCCATACATGCTCCTTAAACAATGACTTCTGGTCCTACACGCCTGGAAGGCAGTGACAGCATTAGATACGAGCACCAGTGAGACATTCAAAGGAGCTCTTCATCCCGACCTTTGTGTTCCAGTGTCATCAATCACTTACAAACATATTTCTGCCCTCCTTTAAAAATCCTTCATTGAAACAGACTTCAGACAGACCCGCCTGAGGGTTCTTCAGTCTGACATCATCCAAGTGAAGCTCTGCACCTGAACTCTGCCTCCAACAGCGTTCAGCGGCTCCTCAAGTACTCACCATGTCTGCTTCTCTCCGGGATAAATCACAGCTGGAGTTCAGCAGAGCTCGTCCTCCGTCAGTCAAACACCTTGTGGGTCTCGTTGAGGGCGGCTCAGGTGAGCTACCTGTGAGCGCTCATGTGTGTGATGTGCCCTCATCCACTGGGATCCCGTCTCCTGTAACCATGAAAACGTTAATTGTTCACAGTAAACAACATGGTGGTCATTATGAGCCACAAACAGAGGGGAGGAAGCAGGTCGGGTTACAGATACCTGTGATAAACACTCCTTCAGGTTGAACCAGAGGATACTCCTTCTGCTTTATGTGGTGACCTTTTGGACCTCGGCCGTATTTCTATGGATCTTTCAAATTCAAGCTTTCACTCATGAGTGGTTTTCTTAGATTTCAGGTGTTTACCTCGTCACTCGATCGTCTGCTTCCTCGTGTTTATTCTCACCTGAAGCCACAGCCACACAAAACACCAGACAGATGTTTGTTCAAACAGCTGATCTTTATTCTTATGTGTGACAAAGTAAGCAACAACATCAACAACAACAGCAGCTCTGTGGGCAACAACAGGTAAACAAACAGGAGAACAAACAGGGGGGAAAACAGGTGAACACAGTGGAGTGGAGTGTTTTTACTGGCGGCCATATTTGTGGAGGCAGCAGCTCTGGAGACACACAGGAGGGAACACAGGATGCATTTTAAAACAACAGTTTGTCTTTTAAAACAAGAATCAGGTTTTTAAAGTAGGCACACGGGTATGCATGTATTTGTAGAGGAAAGGCGTTTTTTCAACCAGAGGGACTTTACCCCTGAACTATGTGCGTTTCTACAGGTGGACCCAAGGTCTAAATTTAGTTCAGGGGTAGATAATCTCCCCCCTGAAAATCCCCTGCTAGGGGGGTAGTACTTGTGGAGTTTACACAGCTGTTGAAACACAGAGGGAGTTCCTGGGAATGCAAACTAGTTTAGTTTTTATTAAGATTTCAAAATATCCTCATCAGATATTTAATGATCGTCTAAAGACGTTTATGAGGGATGCATCCGGCTGAGAGTCTCCAGTTAACAGGGTCGCTGTTTAAACCAAAACACCGGTCGATCTCTGCCACGGCTTTTTGAGTTCAAAAGGATTTTAAAGGCGTGTTGAAACGTCTTTGCTACTCGCGCTTATCTCCTCTCACGTGTTGATTCAGTGAATCCATCTGTGATGAAATATAGCACCATCTAAAACAGACCAGCTGAGTCTCTTCATGCTAACAGGCTAACTGTTGTGTTGCTCATAATGATACCTGCCTGTCCGTCTGCTTCTATGGTGTCATCTGTTATGAATGGCATTCCTCTTTGTTTTACTGCCCTCTACTGGTCTGATGGTGTAGTGCATTTACTTTTTTTCCTCCATACGTTACTGGCCTGATTTGCACAATCTACCCGGGACTTCAGCCCACGGTCGAAATGTAGACAACAATGGGGGCACAGGAACCTTTTAGTTCAGGGGAAAGTAGTTCTGGGGGCTAAAAGACCTGGAACTCTTAGTCCAAATGCACCTATACAGGCTGAAGCAGAGCAGAACCAAACACCTGACTCTGATCCAGCGCTCACACTGATGTTATCACAGTCTCTCCGTGTCACTTGAGGTTACACACACAGAACAATGACAGCAGACCAGGTTACACTTCCTCATACTGACACGTTCCAACAAGAAAAACAACCTGTGTGTGTGAAAGGGTCTCACTGTGATTAGATTCAGGCCTCATGTGATCTTCATCAGACTCAGAGATGATGGTTTGGACTGGGATCAGTAATCTTTCATGACCTTTGCTTAGGTCTCACACAGGACTCAGACTCCAGTCTCTGAGGTGAAGTTGAACTGATTTTACGGCTCCTATACTACATCACACGACATCTGTCTATCGCCCTGTTTCCAGAAAACCTGTGCATTTATAAACTGGTGCACAGACCACATATAGAGAGAGTTCAGACAGCCTGTTTGATCTAATGTGTAGAAAAAGGAGCTCTACTAATTTAAGCTTCTTTCCACACACACACCTGAGCTCAGGTGAAGTTATAGGGGAGAACGGGGTTGGTTGTCACACGGTTGGTTGGCACACTCGTTATATCTCGCCACCAGAGGGCACTGCCTCTCAAATTGGGGTATGGACATTTCCAGAATTAGGATCAGAGCTCACCTACATATTCTTCTCTGGAGTAAGACAGCTGAACTTGAGGTGAGAGGACTTTTTGTGTTTTTCATGTCAAATAGTAAATATTCAGCTCCTCAGTATTTTTCTTCTAGACTTTTAAACGATGGGTTTATAACAAAACAAGTGTTGATGTGTGAGGGGAGAGCTATAGTTTGGATTTTTATTAGCTAGCTAATAAAGTTGTTAAATGGTTGTTAGCCTTGATGGTAGCAAAAAATTCCAGTTGGGGTTGGTCGTCACATTCTCTTTGGGGTTGGTTGTCACATGTAACAACCAACCAACCCTATGTTGGCAAAATCATGCATGGTGAAATGAGTTGGAGTATGCAGACCCTACATCTGCCATCACTGTAACTCAGACAGTGACTGCATGTAGCCTAATTGAGTAGACCATTATTGTTCGGCCTATTTGTTTTGTTCTTTATGTTGTTATATAGGCTGGCCTAAAGATGTGTTTCCTGTTCATGGTCCTTCCTCATTTTATGTTAAAATACATTAACTTATGTAGGCCTATCACTTGTCAGTGCAATTCAACTTTCAAATTTGCCTTTTTTAAAATATTTTTCCCATTGAAACACCATTGTGACAACCAACCCCATAGTGTGTGACAACCAACCCCATAGTGTGTGACAACCAACCCCATAGTGTGTGACAACCCACCCCATAGTGTGTGACAACCCACCCCATAGTGTGTGACAACCAACCCCATAGTGTGTGACAACCAACCAACCCCATAGTGTGTGACAACCAACCAACCCCATAGTGTGTGACAACCAACCCCATAGAGTGTGACAACCAACCAACCCCATAGTGTGTGACAACCCACCCCATAGTGTGTGACAACCCACCCCATAGTGTGTGACAACCAACCCCATAGTGTGTGACAACCAACCCCATAGTGTGTGACAACCAACCCCATAGTGTGTGACAACCAACCCCATAGTGTGACAACCATCCCCATAGTGTGTGACAACCAACCCCCATAGTGTGTGACAACCAACCCCATAGTGTGTGTGTGACAACCAACCCCATAGTGTGTGACAACCATCCCCATAGTGTGTGACAACCAACCCCATAGTGTGTGACAACCAACCCCATAGTGTGTGACAACCAACCCCATAGTGTGTGACAACCAACCCCATAGTGTGTGACAACCAACCCCATAGTGTGTGACAACCAACCCCATAGTGTGCGACAACCAACCCCATAGTGTGTGACAACCAACCCCATAGTGTGCGACAACCAACCCCATAGTGTGTGACAACCAACCCCATAGTGTGTGACAACCAACCTCATAGTGTGTGTGACAACCAACCCCATAGTGTGTGTGTGACAACCAACCCCATAGTGTGTGTGTGACAACCATCCCCATAGTGTGTGACAACCAACCTCATAGTGTGTGTGTGACAACCAACCCCATAGTGTGTGACAACCAACCCCATAGTGTGTGTGTGACAACCAACCCCATAGTGTGTGACAACCAACCCCATAGTGTGTGACAACCAACCCCATAGTGTGTGTGTGTGACAACCAACCCCATAGTGTGTGACAACCATCCCCGTGATGGGGTTGGTTGTCACACTGTGTCAGAGTGTCTTTGATAGTTATTTGCCTCTTTGTTACAATGAGTTGGAAAATGAGAGGGATACACATTTCAAGCCAACACCTTAAGCTTCAATTTAATGTAGGAATGACTATTGAAAGATGTTTTGATGATGAGCAATCATCAAAACAGTAAAAAGTGTGACAACCAACCCCGTTCTCCTATAGCGTAGACATTTCCAGATGGAGCTGTGTGTCTGCACTGATGTGAGATGTGTTATCTGTTTCTGTGAGTTATAAAGAAATTAGCTTTAAAACAACATGACAACAACAAAGACAAAGACTCTCAGTCCGGAGCCAGACTCGCTGTGTAGCTTGTGTTGGTGTGTGATGAGTGTGATTATAAACATGCTTCACTGAGCACTATGAGTGTCATTGGAGGATATCTCCAGAGGGCACGCCGTGAAGCTCAGGCTGAACACAGCTAAAGGATGTGTGGGATGTAAACATCAGCAGCTACGAGGGGGTTACTCGAGTAAAGGCGACAGCAGCCACTCAGGCGGTAACAACAGTGTGCGGTGTGTGAGGCAAACATGCGGAAGTGTGATAAACTGCAGTTCATCGAGCGTCCACTAGAGGCTGGCTCCAGAAACACCAGAAACCACACACACACCCATTCAAAGAAGACGACCTTTACAGCAGAAATAAACATGTTTACAGTCTGGTTCAAAAACAGCTTGGCTCTACATAGATCATTTCTCTATCAGCACACACTGTACGGGGTGAATATATTTCTAAAGTGACGGTTCAGAAGACATTAAGATTATGAGTTTTTGCCCATATAAGGACATGACTGACTTGACTGACAGGTGGGAACACATAGCTGTTGGCTAGGAGGCTTAAACCCGGCCTCTTCTACCTCAAACTAAGTTTGGTTGAGTTCAGCATTTCCAATATGGCTGCCACCGACAATTGGCTTCAAAACAGCGCTCAGGAACAGACGGGTGACGTCACAGAGACTGTGTCCATTATTTATACAGTCTATGGTGAGGCCACTAAATCAAGCCCAACGGGAAGAACGAGTATGTGTCGGCCTGTTTTCAAAGCTGTCTGCTGTTTGTAATCCCTGCTCCTGTTAAATCATCAGCTCTGCCTCCACACTGCCCCCTGCTGTTAGTGTTCATACAGCTTCTTTTTGGATGTGCAAACCAGCGCTGTGGACTCAACAGCGAGTAATCTTATCCGTACAGTCTGAGTCTTTTAAAGTTCATGACATTTTTGACACAGCTGCAGCTCTCTTTCAAATCCTCTGTTCACATATTTTCTTTTGTCTGTGTCACAGAAGAGATTTGGTTTATGGGACTCTGTAGCAGCTATAACTTCAGTTCAGTCTTGCAGTTTCAATGCATGTGAATATTTAACAAACTGAAAAGCAGCTGTTCTGTAGATTAGTTAGCTTGAGAGGCTGCCCGTCTTCATGCAGCGGAGATCAAGGGAAGATAAACCTGCTGCTGAAAACAAAGCTCATCTTAAGGCTTCCTTTACATCGCTACCTCACAAAGGAGTGGTGACCTGGATCAGCTGATCACAGTAAAGAGGAAGAGGTGGCTGTGACTGCGGTGACAGAGGAGTGGGTGAAAGCAGCTTCAGGTGTTTACTGTGTAAGGCACGTTACAGGAAACACATCCACAAAACATGAGCAGGACCTGATGGCTCTGCACAGGTACAGACTGTGAGCTGTAGACATTTTGCATATCAGGAACTATGAGCAGGAATGTTTATCAGTTTAAAGTCATGGGTTATTGCTCCAGCCTGCAGCTGTATATCAGGTTTTAGTGGCCCTCTTTAGAACAAATCAGTCTGTCTGCCTGGGTTAGTTTGTGTTAATTTGTGTCGCACAAACACTGTGACCAAACTTCAAACACTTCAAACACAAAACAAGGAGGATACTGAGTCAGCTGTAGTCCAAAGTGTTTGTAAAAGGAGTCAGGTGTGTGTGTGTGTTGAGAGTGATGTAACAGCTGTGTGTGTTTAAACCATCTTCATCCTCCTCATGAAGCTCTCTCTCTCTCTGCAGGGATCCTTTCTGTGACGTTGTCAGACTTTGAAGCCTGATTTATACTTCTGCGTAGAATCGACGGGGTAGCCTACGTGCGTAGGTCTGCATGGTCCCGTACCTACACAGAATCCTACGCATGTAGCTGACGTGCACCTCCTCCAAAATGTAACTACACGTAGAATCAACGAGGACTGAAAGCCCAGGGATTGGTCTGCTTCTGGCTTGTATTTACATGACCGCTTTTCCCAGCAGCACTGGGGCGAACTTTCCCTCACAACAGCAACGATGGCGGACAGCGGAAAGCTTGTCTACTCGGCTGACCGCTGCTTTGCCTTGGAATCCATTAGTCTCTTTTAATTATTCACTGCAGGACAATGGAGGAAACATGTTTGGTTTGTGTTTTTGATCACGGCAACCCCGCCCCTCGCCCCTGACGTAAGAGGTTTGCGGTTCTAGACCAGCAAAGAATTGGAGCCGCTCTGGAATCAGTTTTCCCCGGCCAGGAGCCGGTTCACTCGCAGCCAAAACACGAAAAACCGGTTCTCAATTGAGCGCCGGCTCCGAACCAGCCCTGAAACTGCCTCGTCGAAAAGGAGTAAGAGAGACCACACTGCCCTCAAGCAAGTATTGCTGCGCGACATGGACACATCGACGCATGAGTATGTAGAGCTCATGTCCGCATCAACCACTGCTGTGTAAGGTTGAAGTATAAATCAGGCTTTAGAATAACAACCTGAGCCTGTCAGGGACAAACTCAGGACCTGTGAGAGGACACTCTGTCACCACAGGCCCTCACAGATTAGGTTGCAGCCATCACAGCCTGTTTCATGACTGCAGGCTGAAGCGATCTACTGGAACAATGAACTATTTGACACTATTATTCATTTATATCACAAATATGAAAAAAACAGAACTCAGATTAAAAAAACAGAATACAGAAATGATGTCGAGAGGAAAGGTGATTTCTAAAAATGTGATGTGTGTTGACCTGCAGCGGGAATGATGGGAATGAAAATATGTAAGATCCAGCCAGCACAATGAGCGATTCTGTTCACATTACCAGGGACAGGACGTGTAATCTGTGGCTTCAGAGCAGGGACTGTGGGATATTCTGACTCTCTGAGGAGGGACTCATTTACACTGTGATGATGATGTTTATTGAGGAGCAGGTTCAGGTGTGAGGAAACAAACTTTCAGACAAGGGAGGGTTGGAGGTAAGGACAGTGACCACAGGATGAATGACCTTTGACCTCAGTAACAGGAGGGAGGGCTGAAGGTGAGTGTCATGAGGCCGTACATTTCTAGCAGCAGGCTTTGTGTAGCACCAACAAGGTGAGTGTCATGTGACCTTTGGGACCAGTGGTTTCAGGTGAGAGGTTTGAGTTCAGACTTCAGAGTCTGGGGGCCTTACAGGACTGGCAGCAGGCCTTCCTGTAGTACCAGTGAGAGCACAGCTTCACCTTCAGCACCAGCGCACAGTTAGCTGTCGGCTTGTCCTGGCAGGAGTCGTCCACGGATACTGATGCTGCTGGGACGGCTGCTGAGAATCACACACACACACACACACACACACACACACACACACACACACACACGCACGCACACACACACACACACACACACTTAGAAAAACACTGACAGTGACGCATGTTGGAGCTGAAAGTGTGTGGAGGAGTTACATCAGGCGGTGTTTGTTGTGGTACCTGGAGCCTCCGTTGGACAGCTCTGGAGCTCACAGCTCTGTCGGGCTTCTGGCTTCAGGGCAGAGTCACAGCTGTGGCCCCGGGTTACAAGCTCCTCCCCCTGGTAACACTTCACCTCTCGAACCTGCACGCCACTCCCACAGGTCTTACTGCACTGAGGGGGCAGAGGGACACGGACCTCCACGTTATTCTTCATTAGACCTTAAAACAACCAGTGGAGCCTCCTGAACATTCAGGTGGAGCAGGTCAGGTGGACCCAGGAGGAGGACTTACCTGAGACCAGGAGGTGGTGAACCACTTGGAACAGGGTCTCTGGAAGCAGGACGAGCTGCTCTCTGGTTTGTTGTTGTGGTCGCAGCTGCTGTCTGGAAACTCTTTGAACACGCCGCCTTCCAGCCCCGCACACACCACCTGACGCTGACGCAAGCCACGTCCACATGTAGCATTACACTGACACACACACACACACACACACACACACACACACACACACACACACACGCATAAGAATCCTGAAAACACAGGTTTGATGCTGACTGTCTCAGGAGCAGAGTGGAAAGCTCCTACATGTGATGTTTCTTCTGTTGGGTGTCAGGATCGATGCATCTGTGAGGAACTTTGTTCTGGTTCCTGATGTTTGTTTGTTTGTTTGTTTGTTTGTTTGTTATTTTGTTTGTTTTAAAAGGCACATTTAAAGGTATTTTTAGCTGTTTGCATGATGCCCTAGTTGTTTTTGAACAGCCTCTGTGGAGGTTCTGCAGCCTCTCAGTTTCTAACCTCTTTATCCTTGCACTGATCTGAGTGTGCAGGATGCTGTCATGATGAAGCTCTGCTCTGATTGGCTGTTGAAAAGTAGGAAAAGTATGAAGGAAACTCTGCCTATCGACTGATCAGTTTGCATCAAGAGGAGAGGACCGACCTCTATGATTTTACATTTGCAAAATATTAGAGTTATACATTTTGCAATTGTTTATAATCTGAATTGTGCTTTCCTGACATTTCAGCTCATTGCCTTCACTCTCTGGACTCATTTTTCATGGAGCTCTGAGGTTCATTACAAGTTTTAAATCTCTAACCCATCACTGCTCCCTGTATGCTTGAGTTGGCTGGTTTGGATTGTCTACCCGTAGACTACATCACGGTATGTACTTGTTTATAAGGCAATTCTTAACTTCTCTAGTATTTATGTGATTTTATTCATTTTAAAAAATACTGGAAGCTCCAGTCTCCGCTCTGTGACCCAGTCACAAAACTTGTTTTTGCTCTCAGTCCCCAGAGTGCGTCTTGAAATGGGTAAAAAGAGTTTTAGGTCCTCTGCTCCTGCAGCCTGGAACCTGCTGCAGGAGAGCCTGGGTTTGAGGGAGCTTGTCTCTTTAATGTTTTTAAAAGCAGACTGAAGGCGTTGAGGAAGATGCATCAGCTTGTAGAAGCTTTGACTGATGGCTTTTAATCTGAAATCCATGATATGTTGTCATCTTTTAGAATTCTGTGCTGTTTGTCTGTTACTTTGTTGGAACGTGCTGCTGCCGATCTTGTCCAGGACACACTTGTAAAAGAGATTCTTAATCTCAATGTGGTTTTCCTGGTTAAATGAATTTAAATAGAAAAAATAATAAAATAGTTTAACAGAGACTAAATCAGGTCCACACCTGAGCCTTTAAGTTGTAGTCTGAGTGTTATTCCTACTGTCTTGCCTTTATGTGGTCGGCCCCCATTGTTGACGCAGTCTGAGGTGAAGTGGTGAGCACAGACAAACAAAAACCTAAAGTCTCTAAAAGTAGTATGGGAGGTAGAACCTTCAGTTATCAGGCCCCTCTCCTTTGGAATCATCTACAAGTCAGGGTCCGGGAGGCAGACACCCTCTCTACTTTTAAGAGTAGGCTTCAAACTTTCCTTTTTGATAAAGCTTATAGTTAAGGCTGGATCAGGCTTGGACCAGATCTTAGTTATGCTGCTATAGGCTTAGACTGACACACTGGGAACCTGTCTTTCCCTCTCTCTCCTCTCTCTTACTTTAACTCTTCCTGTCCCATTAAAGTTACTAACCATAGACCTTTCTGGAGTCCCTGAGCTCCCTTGTCTCGTAGGTTCCTCTAGATCTCTACCGCTGTGGACGTGCCAGACTCCAGCTGCTACAACTACTACTATCCGTCTCACCACTATCATCTCTCTCTCTCTCTTCATCTCCCTCTATCCCTCTCTCCAACACGATCTCAGCAGATGTGTGTCTAACATGAGTCTGGTCCTGCTGGAGGTTTCTGCCTGTTAAAGGAAGTTTGTCCTTGCCACTGTAACTTGCTAAATGCTGCAAAGTGCTTTGCTCAAGGTGGATTAAGATGAGGTCAGACTGAGTCCTGTCTGTAAGATGAGACTGGATCTGATCCTGTCTTGATGTTGGGTCTTTGTTAATAATAGAACATAGAGTACAGTCTAGACCGGCTCTGTTTGGAAAGAGTCTGAGGAGAACAGGTGTTGGGATTTGGTGATATATAAATACAGATTGATTAACAGAACTATAAAAAGTGTAGCTCACGTCCACGTGTTTCTAATGTTTACCTGATGCCACTCCTGTTCCACCCAGTGGGGGGCGCAGTCTCTGTCTCCACAGGGATGGATGGCCAGCGGGCGTAGTGATTGGTCGCACTGCTCCTCTGACATCACCACCCCACCTGATGATCGACACATCACTGCACGCACCATCCGCCCCTCCCCACACACACCTGAGCACTGACACACACACACACACACCGAGAACAAGAAGGGTTTTAACAGTCTAGAAGTGTGTGTGCGAGCGAGTGTGTGAGAGTATGAATGTGTGTGTTCCAACTCACAGGTCCCCAGTCTGTGACCGTCCATCTTCTGTCACAGGGCGGGCCTTCACACTCCTGGCTTTCTATTGGCTGAGAGGACTTGTTACAGAGTCTCATTTCCATGGAGCAACGGACCTCCCGGGTACGGACCCCCCGAGATCCACACCGCGCCGAACACTGACACACACACACACACACACACACACACACACACACACACACACACACACACACACACACACACACACACACACACACACACACACACACAGCATGCCACTCAGCGTTGATGAGGTGATATCCAGCATGGACTGGTGCAGTTAACTCATCATGAATCATTACAGGTATTATGTTGTTATCATGGTGCTGGGTTACCTCGGACCACTCAGACACCTCCCACTGGGGTCCACAGCTCTGGCCCAGGCAGACCTTCCTATTGGCTGGTTTGTGGAGGTCATGTGATAGACACAGCGAGTCGTAGACGGACGAGTCGAGACCGGGCGACAGCATCTTCCAACAGCGGACAGTGCGGTACTGAACGCCCTCCCCACAGGTTCGAGAGCACTCACTCCATCCGCTCGTCTCCCACCTGAGGGCAGAGGGGAGGGAGGGGACGGCTGGGCTTCAGTCATGTGACACAGTGTCAGTAAAACAGAAGACATCACTCACAACTTCAGCAGCAAAGATGGAGAGACACGTCCAGAACAAAGAGAGTCATGACGCTGATGTTAAGATGATGGAGATTGTTTTGGGGCACACCTGGTCTGATTAGCCGAGACGGCTTTCATCCTACTTCGGATGTTGCCGCTCGTTTAACAAGAAACACGGCAGTTTTTATTAGTTTAGAAAAGTGACAACCCAGAGTGTAGACCAGGAAGCAGAGCTGCAGTCCTACACGCTCCTCTGCATTTCCTTTGGGGCCGTCTCCCAGCCACTGTTTATATCATATAGAGACTGTGTCTGTCCCCCAACTGAGACCCTTCTTGTTAAACAATCCAAACATTAAAGGAGTAAATCAAAACAATCTGATTAAAATTAGAACCTCAAATGCAGCTGAACAGAATAATATTAAAATTAAATGTGGTTTACTGAATGTTAGATCAATATTCCTGGACTTAGACCAAGAACCAATCTTGGACCAGCTCTTAGTTATGCTGCTATAGGCTTAGACTGCCAGGGGAATTGGCGCACTGACACACTGGGATCCTATCTCACCTCTTTCCCCCCAACCCCTTCATCACTTACTTTAACTCTTCCTGTCCCATTAAAGTTACTAACCATAGACCTTTCTGGAGTCCCTGAGCTCCCTTGTCTCGTAGGTTCCTCTGAGCTACCGTAGACGTCCTCCTGCTGTGGACGTTCCAGACTCCAGCTGATACGGACGTGCTGGACTCCAGCGGCAACAGCTTCTACTACTCGTTTCATCACTATCACCGCTCCCTCTCTCTCTTATTCTCCTCTATCTGTCTTTCCAGACCCAACTCGGTCGAGGCAGATGCCTGTCTAACATGAGTCTGGTTCTGCTCGAGGTTTCTGCCTGTTAAAGGAAGTTTGTCCTCTCCACTGTAACTAGCTAAATACTGTGAGGTGCAATGCTCATGGTGGATTAAGGTGGGGTCAAACTGAGTCTTATCCTGTCTTGGTGTTGGGTCTCTGTTCATAATTTGACATAGAGTGGTCTAGACCTGCTCTGTTTGTAAAATAGTCTTGAGATAACGTTTGTGTTTTGGCGCTATACAAATTGATTGATTGATTGATTGATTGATTGATTGATTGATTGATTGATTGATTGATTGATTGATTGATTGATTGATTGATTGGTTGGTTGGTTGGTTGATTGATTGATTGATTGATTGATTGATTGATTGATTGATTGATTGATTGATTGATTGATTGATTGATTGATCGATTGTTTAATTGAGTAAAGAGGATTTGGGGCTGCACCTTGGAGGACATTCCTTCCCGGTGCAGAACTCGTGTGTGGGCTCAGGTCTGGCCAAAGAGTCGCAGTAACTGTCGTCCACTTCAGTCCCGTCATACCGCACACACAGGGCATAGCTGGTGGTGATACCTTGAAAAACACACACACACACACACACTGACATTTTAACTCAGAGTACACACACTCATCATGTTCAAGCTGTTTGCATTGGGGTGCACTTGAAGCTCCGTCAGAGGAGACACGTGGGTTAGATAGATCATGCATCACAAGTTGTCCAGATGGATGACATCTCAGAGACAAAGGGGACACACGAGACCTAAGAGTCTGTCTCCAAGAGAGGGGAGTCAAAGAACCTTAAAGGGATAGTTCTGTGTTTATGAAGTTTTATGTCACTTGTAATTGTACTAGCCATAATGGATGCTGCTCAGCTTGGCCCCTGTAATGAGAAACTGCAGGAGAAACAGCAGCAAGCTAGGCTACAGATTCTGCAGACCGGATCAGTCCTGCCTCGTAATTTAGCTCATTTTAAAAGACTCTGACCCGAGCACTCATCTCAGTTTAGGTGTACGCTCTACTTGTGATTTTTTTCAGCACTTCACTTTGACACCAGAGAGCCTGTTTGTTTTTGCACTATTTGCAAACACAACACAGACATGCTCCTCCGCCTGCAGCGCACTGATCAGCTGTTCAGGTCTGCAGCTTCAAAGAGACAAAAATAAACTCAATAATGAGGGATTCTGACCACGCTGATGTCATGCAGTTTACTGTGGACACACCTGGACACCTTCATGAGTTTACAGAGGAAAGGGGATTCAATGCACCGGAGGAAAAAGAGGAGAAACTCAGAGCTAAACTGGAGAGCAGGAGAGATCCAGAGTTACCTGATGGTGTAGGTGTGTAACCTTCGAGCTAATACCAATGAACCGAGAAAACTACTTGCTGTTACAAGTAAGACTTGGTAACAACAGTCCCTCTGAACCTTTGTGAATTAAGATAAACCAGCAGATCAAACAGGGCTGCAGTCTGCGACACTCACCAACCAGAGTCCCCTGCCATACTGAACGCAGAAGTTTGTTTCTGACTTTCTTCAATGTTCAGGAGTTCATTCAGAAAACCTGAAAAGCTGAAAGCAAGATCATCTTCAGAATAAGTGTTTTTTTATTGCTTGGTGACACAACCCATTATCTGCTCAACATGATCAGCTAAATTACGTGGCAGAACTCAACTGGCCCTGTCTGCAGAGCCTGTAGCCTAGCTTGTGTGCTGTTTCTCCTTAAAGGGGCTGAGCTGAGCAGCATCCATTGTGGCTAATACAACTACTGGTGACATAAAACTCATACAACCACACTTTTAGGCCTACTTTTAAGAGTAGGCTTCAAACTTTCCTTTTTGATAAAGCTTATAGTTAGAGCAGGATCAGGCTTGGACCAGATCTTAGTTATGCTGCTATGGGCTTAGACTGACACACTGGGATCCTATCTCACCCCCTTCCCCCCAACCCCCTCATCACTTACTTTAACTCTCCCTAGAGCTGAAGATAATTGTCCGAACCCGAACCCGACCCGACCCGACCCGACCCGACCTTCTATCATTTTGCTCGGGCTCGGGCCGGGCTCGGGCTTGAGCGGTAAATGAGCAGTCAGGTGAATCTGGACTCCCCTCAGCAAGCAGTCGTGCGTCAACGGCACGAGAACTGGCTCGCGCGTAAAGTGATAATACAGGACCTCTATAAGACCGCATCATTCCTCTGGCCAAAATGTAACCAGCTGAGAATGTTGTCACACTCAGACAGGGAGGCCATACATGCTCATGCCCGCACTCTTCTGCAAGCTGTGCACGGTGCTGCAGGTGCACGACAAGATGTGGAGACTTGAGACCCAGAGCTCTCCAGAGACGAGCGCGCTCATCCTCCGGCAAAAAGAGCAACTTTTGAGGAGTGGGAAAATGTACACCGAGCTGAGTGGGAAGATGACGAGGTATCTCGCTACATTAAAACATCTGTCATGGAAGATGATACTGATGTTTTTGGCTGGTGGAAGATCAACAGACCTACCCAAAACTCGCAAAATTAGCCCGATCAGTAATGAATAATGTCGGGGCAGTCGGGCTGTAAACGGGTTCGGGCTTTAAAAAAAAAGCCCAGGTCATTCGGGTTTGGACGGGTTTGGGCAGAATTCTGTCGGGCTCGGGTCGGGTCTAACTTTTAAGGCCCGACTACAGCTCTAACTCTCCCTGTCCCATTAAAGTTACTAACCATAGACCTTTCTGGAGTCCCTGAGCTCCCTTGTCTCGTAGGTTTCTCTGAGCTGCCGTAGACGTCCTCCTGCTGTGGACGTTCTGGACTAAGGCTGATATGGACGTGCTGGACTCCAGCAGCAACAGCTACTACTACTGGTCTCATCACTATCACCGCTCCCTCTCTCTCTCTTATTCTCCTCTATCCCTCTTTCCAGACCCAACTCAGTCGAGGCAGATGTCTGTCTAACATGAGTCTGGTTCTGCTCGAGGTTTCTGCCTGTTAAAGGAAGTTTTTCCTCTCCACTGTAACTAGCTAAATACTGCGAGGTGCCATGCTCATGGTGGATTAAGGTGGGGTCAGACTGAGTCTTACCCTGTCTTGGTGTTGGGTCTCTGTTCATAATTTGACATAGAGTGGTCTAGACCTGCTCTGTTTGTAAAAGAGTCTTGAGATAACGTTTGTTGTGATTTGGTGCTATACAAATAAAGATTGATTGATTGATTCAAAAACACTGAACTATCCCTTTAATAACCAGTCAAACTTTAAGTCAGCTCAGACTCACAATAACAGTAAAGAAGAATTTCAGCATCTGAACCTGGGCCTTGATCTGAGCACTAAATAAAGAACTTTTAATGATTGTAAGTTGATCAGGTGTATTTGCCTGTAACAGTCTGTTTCACTGCTGCAGGCCCTAACAATCCTCTAAAGAACTCTAAAACCCAGCATAAAGAGGGTGCAGGTTTAAAGACTGCAGTCCACATCTCTGTTTGAGGTGTCCTAGCCCCGGTGGCTGAAATTTGAGTATCACTCTGATGGTTCTCTTGTGTGTGTTTACCTGTCGTACAGGTGGAGCTGCAAGGAGCATAAGCGGAAACCTTCCAGCGATACATATCTGCCAGACTCACATCAGGATCCAGACCCACATCAAAGTCGTTACTGCAGACAGACAGGCAGACAGGTGAACATGATATTCAGACAGGCCTCTGCACAGCTGTTCACTGATTCATACGAGGGAGGGGTGATTCCAGTGAGTTCTTAAAATGATAATGACTTTGAATCATCTCGTGATATGACAGCGACACATGTATGACTGGCCTACCTCTCTGTGCTGGCGGCCTGGACTGCAGACACCTGCTGCAGCCTCACCAGGACGGCGGAGTGTGTGTCCGAGTGTGTGTCGGGAACAGCAGACGCCGTGTCCACATGTGTGTCAGTGAGTGTGTGTTTGACCGAGTGTGTGTTTGAGTGTGTGAGGGAGTGTGTGTTGGAGTGTGACTGGTTGTGGTGTAGCTCCTCTAGCAGCAGGTAGGGGGCGTCTTCAGGACGAACACTCTGGCTGCCTGTGAGAGGACAGAGGAGGGGAAGCTTCAGGAGACATCTCCATGGTTTACACGTTTCAGAAACTTTCCTGAGGAGAAGATCTTAAAGATATTTAAAACCAAAGTAAGCGAATATCATCCATCAGAGCATCACGACTCCTTCCTCTGAATCCTACCATGACGTTTCAAACGCATGAAAAAGTAATGCAAAGACATCTTCAGTCCAGTTGTACATGCACAGTCTGGATATTTAGATGCTGAACATCTGACCTGGGTACGAGAGCAGCAGAGTGTTGTCTTCAGCAGAGGACGGCTCGTCGATGGAGTTTGAGGAGCTTCCTACATGAGCAGAAAAACAACATGTGATTCTGTACACTGTTCATACATGTAGTGTGTCAGATAACAGGATGGACCCACCACACTGAGACGCCAACTTCTTGCATGTAACACCATACTCCTATGATAAGTAGTATGGGAGGTAGAACCCTCAGTTATCAGGCCCCTCTCCTTTGGATTTAATCTACAAGTAAGGGTCCGGGAGGTAGACACCCTCTCTACTTTTAAGAGTAGGCTTCAAACTTTCCTTTTTGATACAGCATAACTAAGAGCTGGACCAGGCTTGGACCAGCTCTTAGTTATGCTGCTATAGGCTTAGACTGACTGGGACAGGTATCCTGTCTTCCCTTCTGATGAATGGCATTCCTCTTTGTTTTACTGCCCTCTACTGGTCTGGTGGTGTAGTGCATTTACTTTTTTTTCTCCATATGTCACTGGCCTGATTTACACAATCTACCCGGGACTTCAGCCTGCGGTCGAAACGCAGACAACAATGGGGGCACAGGAACCTTTTAGTTTAGGGGAAAGTAGTTCTGGGGGCTGAAAGACCCCGGAACCCTTGGTCGAAATGCACCTCTTGTGACTCAGCCCATGAGACAGAGAACGACCCCACATTCAGCAGACATCATTCCTCATGAATTTATCTCTCGGTCAAAAGCTCCCTGATCTTTGGAAGCACATATGTATTTGATATGTTGTTATGAAAATCAACACTCAAAAACAAACACACAATAATTTATCTTCCATTGATATGAAGAGTTGCCAGCAGAGTGTGTGTTTGTGTGGGTTTTTGTGTGTGTGTCTGTGTGTGTGTGTGTGTGTGTGTGAGTCTGTGTGTGTGTGTGTGTGTGTGTGTGTGTGAGTCTGTGTGAGTCTGTGACATTAGGGGGCAGCATGGGATGGGGAGATGGTTCAGAAAGGTCGGTCTGTGACTCACTGTAACCAGACGGTGCTGGAGGTCCCTGCTCCTCCACGTCATTATGTCTGATCACATGACTGGTGACATCAGCAGGCTTGTAGACCAACATGGCAGCAGGTGGGGGAGGGCTGGGGGTCCTGATCTCCCACACCAAGTCTTCCTCCTCTTCCTCCTCCTCTTCATCTTCCTCCTGCGGCCGGATATCTGATCTGACATCGGCTCCCAGCCGGGAGTTGAGGCTGTGAACGCTGGCTTCGCTGTGATTGGTCGCTGTGAGCTGGTCCTGGTTTAACGTGATGTAGGTGAGGTTAAGGTGGGAGTGGGCGGGGCCTGTGGTGATGTGCTCTGCAGCTGTGATGTCATGAGACGGGACTGTGAACTCGTAGGTGATGTGGGGGAGCTTCCCGTTCAGGTTGTAGTACTGCACAGAGAATATCACAGGTTAGACGCATCGACACTACCTGTGTGTGTGTGTGTGTGTGTCTGTGTGTGTGTGTGTGTGTGTGTGTGTGTGTGTGTGTGTGTGTGTGTGTGTGTGTGTGTCTGTGGGGGAGTGGGTCTGTGTGTGTGTGTGTGTGTGTGTGTGTGTGTGTCTGTGAGTGCATGTGTGTGTGTGTGTGTGTGTGTGTGTGTGTGTGTGTGTGTGTCTGTGTGAGGGGGTCAGTGTGTTTGTGTGCGTGTGAGAGTGTGTGTGTGTTTGTGCGTGCGTGCATCCATGTATGTTTGTGTGTGTGTGTGTGTGTGTGTGTGTGTGTGTGTGTGTGTCTGTGAGTGCATGTGTGTGTGTGTGTGTGTGTGTGTGTGTGTGTGTGTGTGTGTGTGTGTCTGTGTGAGGGGGTCAGTGTGTTTGTGTGCGTGTGAGAGTGTGTGTGTGTTTGTGCGTGCGTGCATCCATGTATGTTTGTGTGTGTGTGTGTGTGTGTGTGTGTGTGTGTGTGTGTGTGTGTGTGTGTGTGTTTGTTTGCGTGTGTGTCTGTGTGTGTTTGCGCGCGTGCATACTATGTTCGTGCGTGTGTGTGCGTGCGTGCATGCGTGCCTGTGTGTGTGTGTTTACCATCACGTTGAGGCCCTGCAGCGTGGGCCCCTGGGCGATGATATACTCCAGCCCGTCAGAGAACACGTTGTTGGGACGTCTGTATTTGAACACGGTTCCTGCCACTCTGAAGTTTTGAGGATTGTCGAACACAGAGTGTCCGTTAAAGAAGAAGTGACCCGCCTCGTCTGACAGAGCTGAGGAGGAGAGGAAAGTAAGGAAGGCAATGCAGACATCTCCATCTGTATGACTACTGTGTGTTGACACAAGGGGACCAGCTTATGTAGAGCCCTGCTCGTGTTACACAGATGTATCAAAACATGTTTGATCATAGAGAGGACGCCACTTTGACCTTAAAGAAGATGTAGCTTCTCACCCAGGATGTTCTCAGTCTTGTGTCTCTCTATGATCTGAATGTCTGATGCTCCAGCTGGGATGTTGGTGATTAACACGTAACCTGAAGACAGAAACACACACTTTTTTACAAAGCCATCATGGTCTACTGTGAACCGACTGAGGGACAGTGGTCATACGGCTCTTTATAACTCAGCTGTGACACCAGACCTCTGTTAAATCTGCACAAGAGGATTCTACACACTGCATCCACCATCACTACGCCTTTCACTTACACACTGCATCCACCATAACTACGCCTTTCCACTTACACACTGCATCCGCCATCACTACGCCTTTCCACTTACACACTGCATCCACCATCACTACGTCTTTCCACTTACAAACTGCATCCACCATCACTACGCCTTTCACTTACACACTGCATCCACCATCACTACGCCTTTCACTTACACACTGCATCCACCATCACTACGCCTTTCCACTTACACACTGTATCAACCATCACTACGCCTTTCCACTTACAAACTGCATCCACCATCACTACGCCTTTCCACTTACACACTGCATCCACCATCACTACGCCTTTCACTTACACACTGCATCCACCATCACTACACCTTTCCACTTACACACTGCATCCACCATCACTACGTCTTTCCACTTACACACTGCATCCACCATCACTACGCCTTTACACTTACAAACTGCATCCACCATCACTACGCCTTTCCACTTACACACTGTATCTAGCATCACTATGCTTGTCTACTTACACACTGCATCCACCATCACTACGTCTTTCCACTTACACACTGCATCCACCATCACTACGCCTTTCCACTTACACACTGCATCCACTATCACTACGCCTTTCCACTTACACACTGCATCAACCATCACTACACCTTTCACTTACACACTGCATCCACTGTCACTCCACCTTTCCACTTACACACTGCATCCACCATCACTACGTCTGTCCACATACACACCACATCCACCATCACTACGCCTTTCACTTACACACTGTATCTAGCATCAGTATGCTTGTCTACTTACACACTGCATCCACCATCACTACGTCTTTCACTTACACACTGCATCCACCATCACTACGCCTTTCCACTTACACACTGCATCCACCATCACTACGCCTTTCCACTTACACACTGCATCCACCATCACTACGCCTTTCACTTACACACTGCATCCACCATCACTACGCCTTTCACTTACACACTGCATCCACCATCACTACGCCTTTCCACTTACAAACTGCATCCACCATCACTACGCCTTTCCACTTACACACTGCATCCACCATCACTACGTCTTTCCACTTACAAACTGCATCCACCATCACTACGCCTTTCCACTTACACACTGCATCCACTGTCACTACGTCTTTCCACTAACACACTGCATCCACCATCACTACGTCTTTCCACTAACACACTGCATCCACCATCACTACGCCTTTCCACTTACACACTGCATCCAGCATCACTACACCTTTCCACTTACACACTGCATTCAGCATCACTACGCCTTTCCACTTACACACTGCATCCACCATCACTACGCCTTTCCACTAACACACTGCATCCACCATCACTACGCCTTTCCACTTACACACTGCATCCACCATCACTACGCCTTTCCACTTACACACTGCATCCAGCATCACTACACCTTTCCACTTACACACTGCATTCAGCATCACTACGCCTTTCCACTTACACACTGCATTCAGCATCACTACGCCTTTCCACTAACACACTGCATCCACTGTCACTACATCTTTCCACTTACACACTGCATCCACCATCACTAAGCCTTTCCACTTACACACTGCATACACCATCACTACGCCTTTTCACTTACACACTGCATCCACTGTCACTACGTCTTTCCACTTACACACTGCATCCACTGTCACTACACCTTTCCACTTACACACTGCATCCACCATCACTACGTCTTTCCACTTACACACTGCATCCACCATCACTACGCCTTTCCACTAACACATTGCATCCACCATCACTACGCCTTTCCACTTACACACTGCATCCACCATCACTACGCCTTTCCACTTACACACTGCATCCACCGTCACTACGCCTTTCCACTTACACACTGCATCCACTGTCACTACACCTTTCCACTTACACACTGCATCCACCATCACTACGTCTTTCCACTTACACACTGCATCCACCATCACTACGCCTTTCCACTTACACACTGCATCCACCGTCACTACGCCTTTCCACTTACACACTGCATCCACTGTCACTACACCTTTCCACTTACACACTGCATCCACCATCACTACGTCTTTCCACTTACACACTGCATCCACCATCACTACGCCTTTCCACTTACACACTGCATCCACCATCACTACGCCTTTCCACTTACACACTGCATCCACTGTCACTACACCTTTCACTTTCACACTGCATCCACCATCACTATGTCTTTCCACTTACACACTGCATCCACCATCACTACGTCTTTCCACTTACACACTGCATCCACTGTCACTACACCTTTCCACTTACACACTGCATCCACCATCACTACGTCTTTCCACTTACACACTGCATCCACCATCACTACGTCTTTCCACTTACACACTGCATCCACCATCACTACGCCTTTCCACTTACACACTGCATCCACTGTCACTACACCTTTCCACTTACACACTGCATCCACCATCACAACGTCATTCCACTTACACAATGCATCCACCATCACTACGCCTTTCCACTTACACACTGCATCCACCATCACTACGTCTTTCCACTTACACACTGCATCCACCATCACTACGTCTTTCCACTTACACACTGCATCCACTGTCACTACGTCTTTCCACTTACACACTGCATCCACCATCACTACGCCTTTCCACTTACACACTGCATCCACCGTCACTACGTCTTTCCACTTACACACTGCATCCACCATCACTACGCCTTTCCACTTACACACTGCATCCACTGTCACTACACCTTTCCACTTACACACTGCATCCACCATCACTACGTCTGTCCACTTACACACTGCATCCACCATCATTACACCTTTCACTTACACACTGCATCCACTGTCACTACGCCTTTCCACTTACACACTGCATCCAGTCACTACACCTTTCCACTTACACACTGCATCCACCATCACTACGCCTTTCCACTTACACAATGCATCCACCATCACTACGCCTTTCCACTTACACACTGCATCCACCATCACTACGCCTTTCCACTTACACAATGCATCCACCATCACTACGCCTTTCCACTTACACACTGCATCCACCATCACTACGCCTTTCCACTTACACACTGCATCCACCATCACTACGCCTTTCCACTTACACACTGCATCCACCATCACTACGCCTTTCCACTTACACAATGCATCCACCATAACTACACCTCTGTACTAACATCCCGTCTAGAAATGACCTCTTTATTACACAACTCACCACTTTAATGGAAGCAGCTTTTAGTCATGGTTGTCTTCTTGTTTTCTTTATGTTGTCTGCTCTGATAGAGGATGATTATTACTTTCTGTGTCTTTCTCAGAGCCGAGGGCGGGGATCACATGCACCAAAGAGTCCAAGGCCATGAGTTGGATCAGCAACAAGTGTGTGGAGGACTTTCCCTCTGCACAGGTGCATCTCAATAAATTAAAACCTGTTCATTATTAAATGTATTTTAATATATTCTAAACTAAAGTGTGTCACTGCGTCTAGTTCAGCACACAGCGCGAGGGAGTGATGAAGATCCAGCCTGTTTGATGTTTTTGTATGAGTGTGAAGAAAATCAACAACAGAAAACTGAATTCATTTACAGTGGATATAAAAAGTCCCCCCCCCCCCCCCCCCCCCCACTGTTAAAATGGCAGGTTTTGTGTAAAAAAATCAGACCAAGATAAATCATGTCAGAACTTTTTCCACCTTTAATGTGACCTATAACCACATCCCCAGGTACAAGAGGGTGTGTACACTTCTGCAACCACATTAATTTAGTTATTTAGTTTTTGTTCTTCCCCCTAAAAGATTTTAATTTTGTTTTCAGTTGAATTGTTCATGTTATAGGTCACATTAAAGGTGGAAAAAGTTCTGACATGATTTATCTTGGTCTTATTTATTTACATCACAAAACCTGGCATTTTAACAGGGGGGTGGAGACTTTTGATATCCACTGTACCTCACATTTGTCCATGTATGTGTGTGTGTGTGTGTGTGTGTGTGTGTGTGTGTGTGTGTGTGTGTGTGTGTGTGTGTGTTACCTAACTGTGTGAGTGCCTTCCTGTATGATCCAGACACACGTTGGCATGAAGTCCCGTTCCCTCCACACACTCCACATCTGTCCACTGTCTTACTGCTGTACAGCTGTCCGTCACAGCCCACAGGCTGCAGGAGGAGAGGAAGAGGAGCATGATAACATCAGCAACACATTGAAACTGAATAAACCGCATGACGCTGAGTAGCTGTAACCGTTACAGAAGACAAGTTCTCATTGATTTACCTGACATATTCCCTCGATACACACCCCTCGGTGTTTGGTGTCTCTGCAGAAGGTACCATCGTGGGCAGGGACCAGCAGCTGGCGCTCACCCCCGATGGTTGTACACTGCAGGTCACATGGCTTATTGGAGATGCTGATGTAATCAGCTGCACAGGAAATGACACATTTCAAAACCATATTTTCTCCATTGACATCACAGTATAGGATTTCTGAGGGCTGAAGTCTTTAAATTGAATTAGTTACATGTGGTTATCATTTAGGGTTGCACAAACGCAAAGCTGCACACGAGTGAGCTCAGTGTTTCACTCTCTCTGTACGATTCTCTCTGTCATCAGAGTGACTCTGCAACTCTCCACTTTCACTCCTTCAATGTAGGACAACATGCATGCTTTAAATGTTTGTATCTGGACCAGGAAGGACACAGACAGGTGAGGGATTGGAGGGCAGTTTACCTGGGTAAAGAGGTATCCACTGGAAGTGTCGTCTTCCAAAAGCCTTGGAGTTGAACTGGGAACACTGGTGCTGTTTGAAGCTCTCACTGGGGCTGGGACAGGGCTGGAAACACAACACACACATGTTAAATCACAACCTCCAGTTAACCTCTGTGTTTTTATGTCAAGGCTTCAACACATCAAGACTGGAGCCTGACCTGGTTTGGACAGAGCTGGTACTTCTTAGGAGCGCCGACACAGAAGGAGCTGTTCACGTTCTGCGTGGTGGAGAGCCTGAGACAGAGACGGGACACAGTGTCACATATATGAAAATTTGGTAAAGGTTTTATGATTAGTGCCCTGTTACACATGCTGTATATTAAAACAGTGAATACTCAAAGGAGAGAAAATAAGGTAAATAGGATCTCAGGGTGTTCATTAAAATAACAGAGACATTTTACACAAAACTTCATTGTGGCATAACACAGCATATAAATAGGGGGAAAACATTTTACTGGGTAGATTGGGTGAGACTTGGAATTGTTTACATTGGTGATTTATTTGAGGGAGATCAGCTCATGTCTTTTGAACAACTAAAGGAGAAGTTCACCCTCCTTTTTTGAACCAACCAATTGTAAATATGTTGAGTGAACATAAAGTATTGACGTTACTTATTTGCAATGTTTTGGTCCGACTTAATTTTAAATGGTACAATACCTCTAATTAACAAAACTAAAGTAAGTTCAATCCATACATTGTCTTGACTGCTTGTCCTGCTTATCCTGGGGGGCCTATAGACAATCCAAGCTGACTTTGTGTGGAAGGCAGGGTATTCCCTGGACAGGTTGCTAACCTATCACAGGGCAAACATGACAGATTCACGCACACACTCACTCCTACGGGCCATGTAGAGTGATCAGTTAACCTGGGGAGCATGTTTTTGGAGTGTGGGAGAAAGCTGGAGAGAATGTAACATGCAAACTCCACACAGAAAGGAACCTGCCTGACCGGGGACTTGAACCCAGAACCTTCTTGCTGTTAGGGCAACAGTGCCACCTACTGCACCACCGTGCAGCCCATGTGGTCAATCATCAGAAATGATTTGAACTGTGAGACAAACCTTTTTATCATGTGAAAATAAACTCTGAAATAGTGATTATTGGGGCGCTGGTGGCCTAGTGGTCTAAAGGCTGATTTATACTTCTGCGTCGCCCCTACGCAGCAGGGGCTGACGCGGACATGAGCCCCACATACTTGTGCGTCGGTGTGTCTGTGTCGCGCAGTAATTCTCCGCCGAAACGCTTGAGGGCAGTGTGGTCTCTCTGATAGCCGGTCTCCTACTTCCGGCCCGCTACGATCTCTGTTTACTTTTCCACAGAGATTCAGAGCGTGTTCTGTTAATCTACAGCTGATACATGTTGCTGTTTATCATACAGACATGATTACATGAAGAATAGAGAGGAGGAGATGAAATACACGGCCGATGTGTGGCCGATGTCCGGGATCCCGGAAGTGCTGTGAATGCGGGAAAGACAAAGCCGTCGAGCGGACCAATCACAGAGCTTGCGGTCCGCGTCGGCTCTACGCGGAGTTACATTTTGGAGGAGGTGCACGTCAGCTACGTGCGTAGGCCTC
Source organism: Notolabrus celidotus (assembly GCF_009762535.1). Classification (NCBI taxonomy): domain Eukaryota; kingdom Metazoa; phylum Chordata; class Actinopteri; order Labriformes; family Labridae; genus Notolabrus; species Notolabrus celidotus. Next base: position 808,864 of record NC_048286.1, on the reverse strand, counting down.
TGCGTAGGTACGGGAGCTACGCAGACCTACGGCGTAGGCTACGCCGTCAGTTCGACGCAGAAGTATAAATCAGCCTTAAGTGTCCCACGTATAGAGGCTATAGTCCTAGTCGCAGAGGTCGCCAATTTGACTCCTGAACGGTTGACCATTTCCTGCATGTCTTCCCCCACTCTCTACTCTCCTCGTTTCCTGTCTCTCTTCAGCTGTCCTGTCAATAAAGGCGAAAAGCCCAAAAATAAACTCTGAAATAGTAATTATTGAGAAAATCAGACATTTTTGACGTATCAAGAATGTTTACATTTGGCAGTTTAAACGTGCCGACTTAGTTTACCCCCAGTTGGTGTCAAGTTTGGAAAAAGACCAAAAAAAAGACTGGCTTTGTTGGAATAGAACTCTATTCCCCAGAGAAGGCAAACAATGACAAACAGAAAATATGGATCTTGACTTGGTAGCCTTTAAAATAAGTGCTTACTGGTTAAGACATTACTCCACTGTAGATGTCACATGTTACTGCCACCTTCTGCTCTGGAGAGTAGGGCTGAACGATTTTGGAAAATAATCTAATTGCGATTATTTTCCTTAATATTGCGATTTAGTATACGATTATTTTTTCAAGGTCCTCTTCATGTATTTTTCAACAAACACAAGTAATAAATCAATCTGTATTCTAATAAACAATATCAGATTTATTATACACAAACTGTTCTTTCTCATAGGCTAGACTTCTGTTAAGATAAAGGCAAATTAAGCATTAATATGAAAGATGGTTTATTTATCTACTTCAGTTACAGTTGTAAACTTACTGAATCCTTTGACTTGCAGTCTTGTAAGTGTTCAACACAACTAATTAACAAAATTCTGCCTAACAAGTGTTTGAAGTTTAAAGCATGTTTGGATGTGAACCAGTTGACTGAAGGTGTTGCTCACAGAGGAGACGTTCAGCTGGGGGCTGCGGCTGAGTGACAGGTCTCTTTTTTCTCCGCTGTCGGACTGATTCTGAACCGGTTGCGCTCCTGACTGACACCTGACCACGTAAACATGCTAATTTTTCTCAATAAATGAAGTTAAGGTGTTAACTTAGATTCGGGAGCAGGACCACGCCTAAACCACACCCTCAATCACCTGACAAGCCTTCTTAAACGTAGCCAGCCTACTCCAACTGCTTGTCCGTGATTCTTCAACCCACCCTCCCTCACCTTACTCTACTGCACTTAACCTATTTTCTTGTCCTCTCCTACTCATCTCGTGCTCGCTCCTTCTATGCCCTGTCTACTTCCAGGTACAACCTGGGTCAAGATCAGCTCCGGCAGATAACGCTGAGACGGAACCCCCATCCTGAGTCTCCTTCTGCTGGGCACACTACACACAACTAATTCATTAAATGTTCAACTTATATCCTTGTGTGGCGTGGTCCTCGCTAGTGAAGAACCAGTAGACAGAAAACTGGACACTGTGAGTCTTAAATATGATTCAGTTCAGTTGTCCTGTTGCAGTAAATCCACATGTTGTCTGGGTCTTCACTGATTCTGCGTCTGTGGAGATTATTTATAAGCCTGTTCCACATGTTGATATTCAGCGTGTTGATTATTTTGTACGCCTCAATATGATCGGTTCTTCTGCTGAGGTCATTTTTAACAAAACAACAAATCAAAACTTAGCGTGGCTTAAGTTGTTTTCTTCATCCCCCGCTCACACGTGTCTCGTTCTTCAGAGTTTTTTTTGCCGTTGGCAAATCAGCTGAAAGGCGCATTACGGCCACCTACTGCATGCATGTCACGTAAGGCTGCGTCTGTGTACAGGAAACTTTTTTTTTTTTTTAATCGCAGCCTTTGCGATTTGATAATTGCATTCTATTACATCACGATGTCGGTTTGAATTTGATTAATCGTTCAGCCCTACTGGAGAGGTATTGCAGATGGGATTCCTGCCTAAACCCTTTAGGTTGTGTGGACATAAAACAATCTTGTAGTTTTAAAGGTGACATATCATGCAAAATGGACTTTTTAATGGTTCTCTACCTGAAATATGTTTCCCTGGCATGTCTACAAACCCCCCGAGAATGAAAAAAATCCATTCTGCCCCTGTTCTGATTTCTCCACCTTTCTGTAAATGTGTGTGAAACAAGCCGTTTCAGACTTCAGTGTTTTTGTTACGTCACAACAATATCCGGTCTGTCACGGAGTCAGAGCTCGGAGCTTGTTCAGCCCATAGACTGTATAAAATACAACTCAACCCCTCCTCTGTTTTTCATTCCCTGCTCACATGTGTGCTAACAAGGAGCTTAGGAGGGAGGCATGCTAGTTGTAGGCTGTCTTAATAAACACAAAGGTCGGTTTTACTCCCCACGTCTGCAGATTTGAAGATCTAGTGGATGATTTTTTTTTTGTCATGGATAAGTGCTAGCGCTAGTTAGCATAGCCACATAGCTACATGTTCGTAGCTGTAGCTGTAGCTGTAGCTGTGTACCAAGACACACGTCGACATACTGACAAATAAAACAACAAGAAACACAGAATCTGTGACCAATCCTTCAGAAAGGTCCTGCTGCCTTTCTGGCAGAAGTCGGTTTTACTCCCCACGTCTGCAGATTTGAAGATCTAGTGGATGATTTTTATTTATCATGGATAAGTGCTAGCGCTAGTTAGCATAGCCACATAGCTACATGTTCGTAGCTGTGTACCAAGACACACGTCTACATACTGATAAATAAAACAACAAGAAACACTAAATCTGTGACCAATCCTTCAGAAAGGTCCTGCTGCAGGCGCCTCTCCGTCAGGATCAGATTCTGGATCAGATTCAGAGGGTTGAAGTAACGTGATCTCTGAGCAGCCGTGTATATTCAGCCAACATGTAAACATTAGATCAACATGCTGGAGAGCCGAGGCACATCCACTTCCTGAGGGGGCGTGGTCAGAGGGAAAACAGACTGTTCTGATGAGGACTGAAGAAGAGGACTTTTCAGGCAGACCAAAATCTGATTTCAAAGTGTTTTTTTGAGAATAAACTTTAAAGACATGTTTTGGGGACCTCTTAGACCAATATATATTGATGAAAAAAGCGTGATATGTCCCCTTTAAGGATTTTGCATGTCATGTTAAAACTACATGAATTAAAAATGTTTAACCACTAAACATGAATGAATATAATTGAAGCTACATGTTGTACTTATGTTGAACACCCATGTTACTCTTTTTGAGTGCACATTTTGGACTCATGCCCTAAGATAGATCTCCTATGGTCCAACATTGTTTCTTTCATTAGCACAGTCACGTCCTCTGCATTGGTACCAGGACCCTGCTCTGCCTATCGGGCATAATACCTAGGGGATAAGGGCTGAATGCCCACCAGATCTAATGGTGCAGGATAGCACTCCTCACTGGCTGCAGGAAAATGCTGCGGCACACAGGAGAAGTCTCAGTAAAGGAATGGTTTGACAAAATGGCTAAAATCCCCCCTATGAAAGACTAAGTTATAAACTGATAGATATGGAAGAGGTCTATGTAAAAACATGGGGCCCTATTACAGAGATAACCTGAAATACTAGAGTTACACCCTTAACCTACCTATGTTATATTTCTTTAGGTGTCAAGTGTAGTCTGAGGAGGTGTTTAGTACAGAGTGATGTATTACCTAATTGACAACATATGATTTAGAGCAGGGGTTCCCAAACTGTTCAGCCCGTGACCCCCAAAATAAAGGTGCCGAAGACTCGTGACCCTCACTGTCCCTCAAAGTGATTTAATGTGTCTTCATTTAGCTGGTCTGCAGAAAATGACCCTACCTATATGAGCATCCTTTATGAATTAATCTGCTGCTACTGATGCTTTTGATAATTAACTGTTCACTAACCCTAAACTTAGGAGTCATCTGGAGAAAAGAAAGGCAGAAAACTCATTACACTTTCTATTTTCAAGGTTTTATTTCAAATTTAGCTACTATTTATGTTGATATTTTTTACTACAATGGGTAAAATGTGATATTTTCAGATAACTTAAAAAAAAAAATAATAATCTGGAAGGCATCTCACGACCCCCCATTTGGGTCTTGCGATCCCCCAGGGGGTCCTGACCCACACTTTGGGAACCCCTGGTTTAGAGTATATATTTAGCATCTACATACCCACAAAGTTGATATATGGATACTTGTGTAAGTAGTGAATGTATGAACAGGCCGTATGATATGTTGCTCTGTCCCCGCTGTGCTCCCACTGTCTTTGTTTCAGGTTCATGTTTTGTTCTGTTTACAGAATGTTATGTCATCCTATTGGTCCCATATGTATGTATGTTTGGTTGTTAAAAAAAGAGAAAAACTTAATAAAAAGAAAATAATAATCAAAAATAAGTCTGTGAGGGGTGAAGGCATCGTGGAGTCTGAATTCAATCCTGGCTGCAGAGTTCTGGACGAGCTGAAGGATTTGCCTCTCCTTCATCTCAGCCATTTTTATTTTTCAGAGGTGTAAACAGTGATTCAGCCACATTCAGCGCTCATAATGAAAAGTGAGTTTGTCTCTGTAATGAGTAGCCAGACAGCTGCCACAGTGAGCAAACAGTACTTAAACACACGTCTCAGACACTCAGCCTGCTCCTTTACAGCGCCTCAGACTGACTGATGTTCTGTTTGACCTTCAGTGCCAAACTCCCCTTTCCATGAGCCGTGCAGGACATGTTAAAACTTCAGCGGGCCCTTACTCCACTTCTCAAAATGAGATTCTCCTCTTTACTTTACATTCATATCTTCCAATCCACATGCTTTCTGTATTTCCTTTTTTAATATCAAGGTCTGTGTCTGAGCAAACTCTTTGCCCCTCCGGCAGCAAACAGCTGTTTACAGAAAGGAAACCCTCGAGCTGCGTCAGATCCTCACGGACATAAACAGTACTCAGTACTCCGGGACCGGGAATGACGCTGAAAGAACCTTCTCTAAACAAATATCTCCCTTCAGATCGCTGCGCATCGTCACAGTCACTGACACTACCTCTGTGAGTAGCCTTAGTAATACACACACTCCTGTTACCTGTTGCCACTGAGGGACCTTTATAGAAGACATGACATGACACAGTGATCTCCACTACAGAGTAATGTCTGTTTTTAATGCAGTGACTTCCATTACAGAGTCATGTCTGTTTTTAATGCAGTGACTTCCATTACAGAGTCATGTCTGTTTTTAATGCAGTGACTTCCACTACAGAGTCATGTCTGTTTTTAATGCAGTGACTTCCACTACAGAGTCATGTCTGTTTTTAATGCAGTGACTTCCACTACAGAGTCATGGCTGTTTTAATGCAGTGACTTCCACTACAGAGTCATGTCTGTTTTTAATGCAGTGACTTCCACTACAGAGTCATGTCTGTTTTTAATGCAGAGACTTCCACTACAGAGTCATGTCTGTTTTTAATGCAGTGATTTCCACTACAGTCATGTCTGTTTTTAATGCAGTGATTTCCACTACAGAGTCATGTCTGTTTTTAATGCAGTGATTTCCACTACAGAGTCATGTCTGTTTTTAATGCAGTGATTTCCACTACAGAGTCATGTCTGTTTTTAATGCAGTGATTTCCACTACAGAGTCATGTCTGTTTTTAATGCAGTGACTTCCATTACAGAGTCATGTCTGTTTTTAATGCAGTGACTTCCACTACAGAGTCATGTCTGTTTTTAATGCAGTGACTTCCACTACAGAGTCATGTCTGTTTTTAATGCAGTGACTTCCACTACAGAGTCATGTCTGTTTTAATGCAGTGACTTCCACTACAGAGTCATGTCTGTTTTAATGCAGTGACTTCCACTACAGAGTCATGTCTGTTTTTAATGCAGTGACTTCCACTACAGAGTCATGTCTGTTTTTAATGCAGTGACTTCCACTACAGAGTCATGTCTGTTTTAATGCAGTGACTTCCACTACAGAGTCATGTCTGTTTTTAATGCAGTGACTTCCACTACAGAGTCATGTCTGTTTTTAATGCAGTGACTTCCACTACAGAGTCATGTCTGTTTTTAATGCAGTGACTTCCACTACAGAGTCATGTCTGTTTTAATGCAGTGACTTCCACTACAGAGTCATGTCTGTTTTTAATGCAGTGACTTCCACTACAGAGTCATGTCTGTTTTTAATGCAGTGATTTCCACTACATAGTCATGTCTGTTTTTAATGCAGTGACTTCCACTACAGAGTCATGTCTGTTTTTAATGCAGTGACTTCCACTTCAGAGTCATGGCTGTTTTTAATTCAGTAACTTCCACTACGGAGTCATGTCTGTTTTTAATGCAGTGATTTCCACTACAGAGTCATGTCTGTTTTTAATGCAGTGACTTCCACTTCAGAGTCATGTCTGTTTTTAATGCAGTGACTTCCATTACAGAGTCATGTCTGTTTTTAATGCAGTGACTTCCACTACAGAGTCATGTCTGTTTTTAATGCAGTGACTTCCACTACAGAGTCATGTCTGTTTTTAATGCAGTGACTTCCACTACAGAGTCATGTCTGTGTTTAATGCAGTGACTTCCACTACAGAGTCATGTCTGTTTTTAATGCAGTGACTTCCACTACAGAGTCATGTCTGTTTTTAATGCAGTGACTTCCACTTCAGAGTCATGTCTGTGTTTAATGCAGTGACTTCCACTACAGAGTCATGTCTATTTTTAATAAAGTGATTTCCACTACATAGTCATGTCTGTTTTTAATGCAGTGACTTCCACTACAGAGTCATGTCTGTGTTTAATGCAGTGACTTCCATTACAGAGTCATGTCTGTTTTTAATGCAGTGACTTCCACTACAGAATCATGTCTGTTTTTATTGCAGTGACTTCCACTACAGTCATGTCTATTTTTAATGCAGTGACTTCCACTACAGAGTCATGGCTGTTTTTAATGCAGTGACTTCCACTACAGAGTCATGTCTGTTTTTATTGCAGTGACTTCCACTACAGTCATGTCTATTTTTAATGCAGTGACTTCCACTACAGAGTCATGGCTGTTTTTAATGCAGTGACTTCAACTACAGAGTCATGGCTGTTTTTAATGCAGTGACTTCCACTACAGAGTCATGTCTGTTTTAATGCAGTGACTTCCACTACAGGGTCATGTCTGTTTTTAATGCAGTGACTTCCACTACAGAGTCATGTCTGTTTTTAATGCAGTGACTTCCACTACAGAGTCATGTCTGTTTTTAATGCAATGACTTCTACTACAGAGTCATGTCTGTTTTTAATGCAGTGACTTCCACTACAGAGTCATGTCTGTTTTTAATGCAGTGACTTCCACTACAGAGTCATGTCTGTTTTTAATGCAGTGACTTCCACTACAGAGTCATGTCTGTTTTAATGCAGTGACTTCCACTACAGAGTCATGTCTGTTTTTAATGCAGTGACTTCCACTACAGAGTCATGTCTGTTTTAATGCAGTGACTTCCACTACAGAGTCATGTCTGTTTTAATGCAGTGACTTCCACTACAGAGTCATGTCTGTTTTAATGCAGTGACTTCCACTACAGAGTCATGTCTGTTTTTAATGCAGTGACTTCCACTACAGAGTCATGTCTGTTTTTAAGATGATCTTTGTCCCCACATGTTGTCAGATCAACATGTCAGATTTTTAAGAAAGCCCTCTGCTCTCTTGAGTCACTGCAGAACTCCAACATGGAGTTAATGCATCTGTCTTTCATTACCATGTTACCCCCCACCCCCTGACACACACACACACACACACACACACACACACACACACACACACACACACACACACACACACACACACACACACACACACACACACACACACACACACACACACACACACCTCGCATGTCTATTTCTGCCTCCTTTCTCAGTCCATCCTCCTGCTCTGTTTAGACGGAGAAGAAGGAGACAGCAGGAGGAGGTGAGCGGGAGGTCACTATGTGAGAGTGTCATGTCTAATTGGTAGAAGGTGATGAGGGCAAGACAGCAGAGGAAGGGGAGAGAGGCGAACGCGGTAGGGAGGAAGAGGGGGAGAGGAGTGAGGAAAGGAAGTGGAGGGGAGAAAAAAAGGTAAGAAATGAAAAGAGGAGTAGAAGAAGCAGACATTGGGGGGGGGAACACTGGGAACGTGGGAGGAGGGGGAAGGCAGAGGCCAAAAGTGAGGGCAGGGTGGTGTTAATCATGGGTGACAGAAACTTCCGCAGGTCTGACAGGGAGAGGTCAAAGGTAACAAGATGGCTACAAACACGCTTAACCTAACAGCTCTGTGTGCACGGCTGTGTCTCTCCTGTTTGGTTGTTCTCTGGCCTCCAGGAAACAGTCTTGACCTGAGGGCGCTCCACTCACTGCTGCAGCTTAGGAGCTGTTTTTAGTGCAGCTCTCATTTTCACAGAGTATGTGCCTGCAGTCACCTTAAAGACCCGAAATGGGGAATGATCATTCATATTTATACAATTATCAAAACTCCTTAATAATCCAAGTCCTAATTCCACGATCTAAGAGACAAGAATAGATTTGAACAGAGCTAGCATTGCTTTAATCAATGACATTTTTACTTCCCTTCACCTACAACAAAGTCTGCGTGCATTACGATGAATGCACAGGATGATTTCTCAAAGCAGTCAAAGATGCAGCATGTTGGTTTCCCTCAGTGCACTGTGCTGATGTGCTTGGTCATGGAGGTTGTGTTCCCTCCTTGCAAGAAATAATTTTTCTACTTGAACAGCATTTCATAAAATGTAGCTGAACTTTGACCTCCTCACATATTCAGTAGGTGTGCAGCGTTTCATCTACTACATCGATGTATTGATTTATATTCCTATGATCCGACTACATGGATCTGTGCTCGGCAAGTTGGCCTTCTGGACGACATACATGGATCTAACATCCTTTTAAAAGGTAATAAATCGATTGTATCCATACTAGGAAATAACACATTGGAATTGAAGCACAGCAGACTTTATAGGGATGTGTTTTTTTTACACTTTTAATGATAAAGACGTTAAACGTCACTCAATTCAGGCGGCCTGTCTGTGATGTCATCGCCAAGCGCCAGCAGACAACAAAACATAGCATGGTGGATGGCAGAGGAGAAGCCAGAGAGCGAGGAATGATCAAACCACCGTTGTGGTCCAGTGTGTGAAAACACTTTGGCTTTTGCAAAGACGGAGATGTTCTAAATAAGTCTCTCACTGTTTGTAGGATATGTAAAGGTCAAGTAAAGTTACCACGGCAACACCACAAATCTATCCAACCACCTACTAAGGCGCCATGGGATTCCACACAACGCCGACCGTCCAGGCACCTCTTGCAGTGTTCCCGCTGCCTCATTGCATACCTGATTCCCTTACAAGAAACAACAGGAGTCTAGGACTGTCCAGTATCAAGGGATGTATCTCACAGTCACACTGGTTGAATTTTGGCTAAAAAGTTACTGAATCGTTTCAGATCGTATCATTCTAAATGAACCGTCCTGTAATCGTATAAACAACCATGAATCATGATACAAATCAAATCGTTGCTAAAAAGAATCATCACACCCCTAATATTCAGTCAGTGAAGGCTGGCTATTCAAATTGGTTCAAACTTTATCAGCACTTTGTTGTGCCCGAGTAAGCTGGTTTCAGAAACGTGACTCAACTCAACGTTGCATCATAGGACCCACGAGACTCAACGGCAGCATCATGAAGCTCAAACCAAGCGACAACTTACAGCAGAAGTGAAGCCAGTTCTCAAGTGTTAAAAACTGCAGTTCCTAGAGTGTCCACTTGAGGCTGGCTGCAGAAACACCAAAAACCACATACACACCCATTCAAAGAGACGATCTTTACAGCAGAAATAAACATGTTTACAGCCTGGTTCAAAAACAGTTTTGATCTGGACAGCTCATTTCTTGATCAGCACACACTGTATGGGGGGAGTTTCATAACTCAGCAATTTAGAAGATATTAAGATTATGAGTTTTCCATGAAGAGAGGCACAGCTGACTTGATTGACACACAGGGACACTGTAGCTGTTAGCGAGGAGGCTAAAGGCCCACCTCTTTACGTCACGCTAGCTTGTTAGATAGTTTCGGCTTCAAAACAGCGCTTCAGGAACAGAGTGGTGACGTCACAGAGACTACGTCCATGTATTATACAGTCTATAGCTCAAACATGACTAATGTTTGAATATTCAGTTTTGAAAAATGTGACACCAAATCCTTACCACCCCAGGTTCTGATCCTAATCCCTATTCATTTAAAACAATTCTGATTTAACCAGATAATACCCGTTGAGATCAAGACCTCTTTCTCAAGGGTGACCTGGCCAAGAGGTCAGCAGCACACGTCATAATAAATATTACACGGTACTGAACAGATTACAGACAATAAGATCAAAAACACACAATGATTCTAAAGGTGCAACTAGTTCATCAACAAAGTGCAAGTTGAGATCACAGATGACAGTTTTAGAAACACATACAGTGTTCAGTAGTCTCATGCTGTCTGTCTTTAAAGATGGAGACAAAGGCTTGGAGTGACATGATCGATCCTAAACCTTCTGGAGTTCATTCCACGCAGAGAGGGCAGCAAAACTGAGCGCTGTTTACATAACTTTCATAACTCGGTACGAACACGGGGAACATACAGTTTGAAAACATCACAACAACATGAGGCTTAATGGCTTTAAGTTCTTTGAAGATACGTACATAAATAAGACGAAACTAAGGAACCGTCATGTGTCAAAGAGCTCGCGGTGCCCTCTCACCCATCCAGAACACTAGGCTCCTGGTGTTGCTCATGGTGCTTAAAGTCTCTCAAAGTAGTACAGGAGGTAGAGCCTTCAGTTATCAGGCCCTCTTCTTTGGGACCATGTACCAGTCAGGGTCCAGGAGGCAGACACCCTCTCTACTTTTAAGAGCAGGCTGGCTCAGACTTGGACCAGCCACAGGGTACAGTATGTAAGGGAAAGTTAGACAGGGGTTTTGCCAAATAGAGTCCAGACAGGGTAAGACCCGCATCAGGGTCCTGTCCACTTTTAAGCGTCAATAGCAGTTTATATACATATATATACATATATTTTAGGGGAAAGGAAGTGTGGGGAGCAGAGAGCGGGGGAAGACATGCAGCAAATAGCTGAGGCTAGGAGCCGATGGGGCTTGCGCTTAAACCTCTAGGCCAACAGAGCCCCGTTAATAACATTTCCAATTTGGACTTGGCGACTGAGTTCTGGACCTCGCTGACATTCAAAGCTGGTTACAGCCTCCATGATCAGGGCCTGTATGCACCTCCGGCCTTTACACAAAGGGGACCATTAGTCTTAACGTGCCGTTATGGAACGGCCCATTTGGCCGTAGCGTTAGCCGCATGCACGACTGCAATGGACTTTCATGGCACAATTAACTAATTGCGCCATGAAAGCGAGGCTGGTGCAAAACGTCTTATGTCCAGGGAACCTCCTGGAAAACCCTGATCCAACATATTCAAACTGCAGATGCCCACTACACATAAACACCAATAAACATGGCGAGCGGTACCGCTGTGACTGAGAGAGCATCAACAAAAATAAATGGACATTTCATTACAAGAATCTAGAATGAACAAACAGCTGTTATCAGCAAGTCAATCCTCAAAGAGAACAAACAAGGAGAAAGGGAAAGTTTGGCTTTATCAGAATCAGAATCAGAAATATTTTATTTATTCCAGGGGTGGGAAATTCAGTCATTACAGTTGCTCTATGCACAATAAGTTAGACAGATACAATAACAAACTGTGATGATCTTGAACCGGGTAAATGTGTGTGGTGTTTCTGAGCGAACAGTAGAGGACCTACAAAATAAAATCAGCTACATTTGGCATGAACAACAGAGTTGAATTGCGTAGGAACAGCCTATCAGGTGAGGTAATCCTGCTGTTAGCACATGTAATGGTGGGGTCTACCTCCATTAAATGTAATGCTTTGTTGGGGTGTTAACCTGACTCATGCAGACCGCTAATCCATTTCTTTTCACCATTAGTACAAACGGCCCGTTTTCATCGCTAAGGCTGGACGTGCATACGGACCTTGGACACAGGGAAACAAAGCCCTCATCAAACTGGACTGCTAACGTTTGAAGAGCATCAGTACCTTCAGATAAACACAAACAACCAACATAGCTCACTGCTGTCAATTCAAGCTCAACACTTACACTTGAATAAGTACTTGGAGAGGAACAGTAGCATCCAGTGGACATCCAGATATTACCCTGATTTCATTCAACAGCTTTTAACAGCCCTTCTTCTCAAATGTTTTTATGGATTTCCCAATTCCCAGATTTATGAATTATTTTTGCAACAACGCAGAAAAGGCCTGTACAGCCTGCAACAACAATAACAACAGTTATATCTTTGCACTAATGTGTGTTTGCAGTTTGACAGCACAGCAAGAGCAAAGCAGTGATGGTGTAACACATACAAACTCTCACACACACACACACACACACACACACACACACACACACACACACACTGTCCTGCAGTCCACACACAGACTACACACTCCTATTCTTCTGAACCTGTGATAAGGAACGATATACGAACGCTCGTTCTGCCTTAACCAGCTACTAAAAGAGGCTCCTTACGCACTTCTAGGGATGTACATTTTAAGTGTTTTCTGTGATCGATTTTTGGAAATGTTAACGATCAATTATCGATTAATCAATATAAAAAAAAACAAAATTATTCTCATTTCAAAAACAAGGCCAAATACGTTTTTTCCCTAATTGATATTTTCCACAGCAACAAAATGTATATAACTGAAGGTATTGAATACGGGTACATGTTTAACACTGATTATCAACAATCAGGCTCATAGAAATATTCTCTGTGGGCATAGTCTTATAAAGTGAAGGCTCATAATACTAACAGAAAAGAACTTCAGACTCACAGAGTCCAGTTTTCTGTCTACTCGTTCTTATTGAGTAAAATAATCATGTGTATTCAATCAGGTGTCAGCCAGGAGAGCAACCGGGCGGGTCATAATCATCAGTGTCAGAGAAGCCCAGACGGCTCTGATGTTGCTGCTCTGCAAACATAGCGTACTAGCAATTCCCACCAGTCTGTTGGCTTTGTATCTAAAGGTGGAAGTGTCCTGTTTAAAGTTGTCAACCTTTGTGTCCGTGTCGTTGTTGGCAGCAGTTGCGTATTGATCCTCTTTAAAAAGCGCTCGTGGAGACATGACGCACAGCTGCAGCCGCCAGCTGAGCGTCTCCACTGTGCGCAACACCTTTAACAGCTGATTCACATCCAAACATGCTTTAAACTTAAAACCCCTCCCTGATAGCTGAACCAAATATGAGACCACATGATGTTTGTTCCACGTGACAGAAAATTGGAAACAAAAATGAGTGTTTCGAGCAATTTCTTTACAATCAATTAATCCATAATCGATTCATTGTGTGCATCCCTACTCCCTACACCCTTTTATTCAACAAGCAGAAAGTAAAAAAGAAAACACAACACTGTTCACAAACACTCAGCACAAATCAAACTCACATCCAGATTTAAAGAGGACGACCAAGACAATTATTCAACTAGTCTGATACTGACTGGAACATCACTTATTGGTTCTTCTTTTGTGACCAGCTTTGATTTAACACGGCTCTTTTAAACCAAACATCTTACTTCAAGTCAGACTGAGGATTAAGTTTGAATGTGTAGTAACTGTAGTGACTTGGTAAAAGAGTTTGCTTCACTGTTT
>NC_048286.1:725188-790188 GCF_009762535.1 Notolabrus celidotus | reverse complement strand
TCTTGTAGGTGTAGGGTGTGTATATTTTGATCAGTGCTGTGATCAGGGCTGAAATGTGGTGTACAGAAAAAGCAAGAAACTTACCTACAACTTATGTCAGGCATATGCTGGACTTATGATCCATACACTGCATACTCTCCGTACTACAACGTATACCAGCGTGCTTCAGCGTGCTCTTAACTTATACAAAACTTACCTAGAACTTATGCAACGTACGCCAGCATACTCGCCAATATTTTTACATGCTGGCTAAATCATCAAGGTGTGACAGAGACATTAGTAACAAATATTTGAAAAACAATGCCATCAAGATTGCTGCTCCCGTTATAACATATGTTGTTGTTGTTGTTGTTTACTGCTGGTCAGAGGGTCATTGTGATAGCTTTGTTGTGTAACTGGAAGCATAACTCTCACACATGCCTGGTGAGGGCACACCACTGACTGTCAGGCGAGACATGAACACCCACACTGACAAAGACCAGGCAGCTGATTTTACGACTCTCCAGTCCGCCTTCGAGCTCAAACAGGTTCTGGCTTTAGGCGGGGCCACTCTACAGAAACAGCACCTCGATAGCGGTAACAGAATCGGTGGGACTGGATAGAGCAGCTGGTTGGTCCTCAGCTCTATTGCTCCTGGATCTGTCTGCTACCTTTGAACAGTGAGCCACCAAATCCTCCTCTCCACACTGAACCTGGTATCTCAGGATCTGCCCTCCAGTGGTTTATGTCCTACCTCACAGGGAGATCTTTTGGAGTGTCATGGAGGGGAGGGGTGTCTGAACCACATTGCTTATCAACAGGGTTGCCCCAAGGGTTAGCGCTTGTCCCCCTCCTTTTCTAAATATACACAATGGCGCCATCATCCACTCTCATGGTTTCTCACATCACTGCTATGCAGACGATACCCATCTCTCCATGACATTCCCACCAGATGGCACAACTGTCTGGTCTTAGGTCTCATCATGCCCTGCAGATATCTCAAAGTGAAGGAACACCGCCTTAAACTGGGTGTGATGTGATGATTAATGAACAGCTGACCTTTAAGGTTTCAATTGCTCGGTCATGTTGTTTTTTGCCCTGTGCAAACACATTTGATCTGTACAGTCCCTTTCTACTTCTGGGAAGCTTTTAGACCCAGATCTTTGTGAACAACTCTGCACAGTTAGTAGTTTGGTGCTAAAGATGATGTGATGTTACATGATAATGAAATAGGTTGTTTAGCTGCTGTGGAGATGATGATGATTTACATGGTGTGCATCACCTCTTGGCCTGGTGGCACATGAAGCTCTTTGTGGCAAATGTTTTCCACCTGTCTAGATCTGTGCATGTGTGACAGGGTCAGAATGAGGATTATTTGTGTGTGTTTGTACATGAGAGAAGTAAGAGTCGCAACAGGTTTAGAACGATGTGGAAAAGGAAACAGGCGACGATGTGCGGAGACGGAGATCCATGTGATCGCAAGCTGGCGCTTGCCTGGGTCGGTAGTCAGCAAACTCAGTGGAAGGAACGTTCCACCTCGGACTCTGACTTTTATTTGACTTTGCAAAGTAGTATTTTATTGTTGCAGCTCGTTATTACACCTGTCACTTGTTTTGGAGTCTATTTATGAACCTTTCATTGTAATAAATGAGTTCATTGTGCATTTTAGTTTCCTGTCTGGTTTCTAACTCTGCCCCCCCCCCCCCTGATTTTAAGAACCTGTGTTTTTAATAAGTCCTAGGCTCGACATTTTAAATCCTCGGTGGCGTTGTTGGCATCTTTTATTATTATCAATGCTTTTGACTTTAAAACGTGTGGTTCTTACTCTCAGGTGTTCAAAAGCGTCTGCTAAATGGAATTTTGACACTGTAACAAATTTGGGATTTTAATACATTGGCCAGAAAAATCCCATGATAATCAGCAAAGCTCCAACACTGAGTCCCTTTTGACTGAACCAACAGAAAATAGGTTTTAAACCTGGTTCAAGGTCTCTGCAAGCTTTATTACTTTCTCATAATAGCAAGACCTGGCTAGTTTGCTTGCATAATGAACCCAAGCACACATTTTAAAAACTATTAGCATACATTAGTACATCACACACTGGCTGAGCAGAGCATTGAAAGGTCTGTGCAGCTGAAACAAGCGATTTACAAACGAAGTGATGCGACCACCATAAATGAAACCTCTTCACGGACAGCACGACGTCACTGTTGCTAGGGTGCATCCTGATGTTTGTGTGTAATAATGTGTGAAGACTGCTTTAGTCTGGCTGGATAATAATGTCTTTAACTGCCGTTGCCAAAGAAAGTGTTTCAGATGTCCTGCCAGTTGTTGTGTGCTCGACGCAGCTTTCCTTCTACTGCTGCCATCAGTTTTATGTGTAATCCACTTCACATCCAAAAACCAGACTGTCATTAAGTCCACTTTACTGCCTTTTCTTTTACTCACAAGAGTGAACGCACTGCTGCATGATAGATGCAGTGCTTACTGGATAAATATGGGGTATTTTATCAGCTGTCTGTGGGGCATTAATGTTTAGTCAGTGACTGTGCTCAGACACAAAGCAGCGTCTGTGGTGCAGAAGAAGAGACTTCAAACGAACACATTGTTTTCTTCATTCAGTCACAGCCGGGCCGAGTGAACCTTTAGATCAGTCAGCAGATCAGTCTGTTAGCTGGTAGTCCTCAGCAGAGCCAAACGGTCAGTCAGTGATGTCACTACTACACAACATCCAGGCCGTGATGTTGACCATCCTGCAATCTGTGAGACTGGATTCACCTCCAGATGTGGCAATTCATCCAATGATACTGTAAATGATAGTGTCGGTATACAACAGTTAAGTTAGGATAAGGTGCATTTGGACCAAGAGTTCCGTGGTCTTTAGCCCCCAGAACTACTTTCCCCTGAACTAAAAGGTTCCTGTGCCCCCATTGTTGTCTGCGTTTCGACCGCGGGCTGAAGTAGATTGTGTAAATCAGGCCAGTGACGTGTGGAGAAAAAAAAAGTAAATGCACTACTCCACCTGACCAGTAGAGGGCAGTACAACAAAGAGGAATGCCATTCATCACAGATGACACCATAGAAGCAGACGGACAGGCAGGCATCATTATGAGCAACACAACAGTTAGCCTGTTAGCATGAAGAGACTCAGCTGGTCTGTTTTAGATGGTGCTATATTTCATCACAGATGGATTCACTGAATCAACACGTGAGAGGAGATAAGCGCGAGTAGCAAAGACGTTTCAACACGCCTTTAAAATCCTTTTGAACTCAAAAAGCCGTGGCAGAGATCGGACGGTGTTTTGGTTAAAACAGCGACCCTGCTAACTGGAGACTTTCAGCCGGATGCATCCCTCATAAACGTCTTTAGACGATCATTAAATATCTGATGAGGATATTTTGAAATCTTAATAAAAACTAAACTAGTTTGCATTCCCAGGAACTCCCTCTGTGTTTCAACAGCTGTGTAAACTCCACAAACACTGACACGTTCAGCTGAAGGTCTCCAGTTTACAGGGTCACTTTTAAAACCGTAACACCGGGAGAGACGCATTCACGGTGGGCTGAGAGAAGACTACTGTTACAAGCTGCTAAATCAAGAGAATCACAGCTTCTTCTTTTGAAAAGTACACACACATACAAAAAAGAACGAACAAATAAAAACTAATGAAAGAAAGAGAAATCAAGTGAATCACAGATGTGTGTGATGTTATTGTGGACGGAGGGAGGAATAAAAACACTGTGGTTAATCTACCAATCAGACACGTTCAGCATTGCAGGCCCCGCCCCCCGAAAGTCCTGGGACCTTTGAAATGTACTACCCCCTTAGCAGGGGCTTTTTAGGGGGGAGACTATCTACCCCTGAACTAAATTTAGACCCTGGGTCCACCGGTCGAAACGCACGTAGTTCAGGGGTAAAGTCCTAGTTCGAAAGTTCCTGCGGTCGAAAAATGCCTTAAGAGGACAATAAACAACTAAGGTTCCTAAATGAACGTGTTATTAACATTTAAAACTATCTATCTGAATATTAACACACTTTAATGTTGCAGGAATGCTGGTTCTGTTACATCCAATGTTCCAGCTAAGGCTTGAAATTCAATAGAATTCAGCATTGGGTGGAGCAAGATAGAAAAAATGTATCGTAAAACAAGTCATGGCATGCTTTACATGGCATTACCATGTACTAATGTCACTACTGGAAACCCTTCATGCTATCTGCAGGTTAATAAAGGTGTGTGTATCATATATGGTAGGGCTGAACGATTTTGGAAAATAATCTAGTTGCGATTATTTTCCTCATAATTGCGATTGTGATTTAACATGCAATTATTTTTTCCAAGGTCCTCTTCATTTATTTTTCAACAAACACAAGCAATAAATCAATCTGTATTATAATAAACAATATCAGATTGAATTGTTCTTTCTCATAGGCTAGGCTTATGTTAAGATAAAGGCAAATGAAGCATGAATTAATATGAAAGACGCTTTATTTATCTACCTCAGTTACAGTTGTAAACTTACTGAATATTTTGGCTTGCAGTCTCTACAACTACTTAACAAAATTCTGCCAAACATGTGTGGTGTAAACATAAGTGTATAAGTCAGTAATAAAGTGCAGATGACTGTCTGAGTTATATCTGCGTGCAGTCTGAATGATGTTTATGAGGAGTAATACTTTCAAACAGTTGGGTCAATGATCGCTGTCGCCTGGTACTTTAGTTACTTGAAGTTGAAGCTCTGGTCGCTGATGTTTTAGCAACTGTCATGTATCACTGTGTGGTAGGGATGTTAACAAGTGATTGTTAAGAACTTACTCGAACACATTTTCTTGTTTTGATTTTCTATCACGTTGAACAAACATCATGTGGTCTCATATTTGGTTCAGCTATCAGGGAGGTGTTTGAAGTTTAAAGCATGTTTCATGTGAATCAGCTGATTGAAGGTGTTGCAGTGGAGACTCTCAGCTGGGGGCTGCGGCTGAGTGACAGGTCTCAACAAGAACTTATTTTCTCCGCCGCCGGACTGATTATGACTCGGTTGCGCTCCCGGCTGACACCTGACCACGTTCACGTGATTATTTTTCTCAACAAGAATGAGAAGAGAGAAAACTGGACACTGTGAGTCTGAACCTTGTTTCTGTTCAGTTGTCCTGCTGCAGTAAATCCACATGTTGTAGCCTGACACGGGACTTCCACCAAATCCATGTCCGGTCCGTCTGCGATCCGCTGCGGTCCGGCTCCGTGCTCCCTCGTCCGTCAACACCAACCGGTTGTGTTTTCAGAACGCAGCACAGAGCAGGACCTCCAGACAGCTGGAGTCCTGTGACCGAGGTCTTCCCACAGTAATCACTGAATCAAGGGCTGTTTCCGAAATCGCCTACTATACTAGCAGTACGTACTGATTTGTCCAAAATCCAGTATGTAGTAAGTAGTATGTGAACAAGAGCAAAATCTGCAGTAAGCCAAAACTCCCCGGATGTCTACTGATTCTGGAAAATATCTCAGTGTGCATCGGACCAGTCTGCCTCGCGTACTGTTTCCCATAATGCACAGCGCTCGTTCTGCTTTTTCTTTTTCCTCATTTTTTGACGGGAGGAAATCCGTTTTTGGGTGCTGTGAAAGTTATCAAATTACATATAAACCACTTCCTAACTTTTTAAATCATAAATGGATGCTAAATAAGCATTTTATTTATCGGCTTCGCCGTTGTTTACTTCCGCTTTCCGAAACCGGTAAATCCAGCGAAGTCTGGCTCAGCATGCTGCATGACAGATCGGACAGAACAGTCATACTACAGACTAAATTCAAACGCAGTATGTAGTAGGCAATACCTACTGCCTACTACATTAGTAAGTAGTATGTAGCAGGCCGTTTCGGAAACAGCCAAGGATTCTCCTCCTCATCCATGTTGTCTTTCTGGTCCTCTGAAAACCTCTGACCTGTTGACTTTGCAGGTTCTGCACAATAACTGTTGTTGCGCAGCATCTACTTTTTTTATAGCCAAAGTAGATCCACACAACTGACGGGCTCCCCTTGTTGGTACTAAACATTCTGCAGCGTCAGTTTCTGTGGAGCCTGGGCCCATTGTGCCGACAAGAACATTGCTTCTCTCCCTGCCTGCTCTGCTCTGCTCCGCTTGCAAGTAACGTTGAGCAGTCAAATCGCAGCCTTTGTGGTTAGGATATCACGTTTTATCATATCGCAAATTTATCGCGAATGCAATTAATCGTTCAGCCCTAATATATGGCCACAAAAGTTACAATGATATTATGGACATTTGGAGGTAGGCAAAAATATAATATGTCCCATGATCTCCACTACCACATCACAAAAATCTAACAAAAGGTTCATAAAAATGTTCCTCAGAGTAACAAAGATTTTGGGGGTTACGTCATCTACAGTATAACATCATTATAAGACTCAATCTGGAGACACCTCTGTACAAGAGGGACGAGGACCAGAAACAAGACTGGATGGATCTAATCTAAAGACCCTCAGGAAGCACTGCATTAAAGAACAGGCATGACTCTGTAGTGGAACTCACTGCATTAAAGAACAGACATGACTCTGTAGTGGAAGTCACTGCATTAAAGAACAGACATGACTCTGTAGTGGAAGTCACTGCATTAAACACAGACATGACTCTGTAGTGGAACTCACTGCATTAAAAACAGACATGACTCTGTAGTGGAAGTCACTGCATTAAAAACAGACATGACTCTGTAGTGGAACTCACTGCATTAAAAACAGACATGACTCTGTAGTGGAAGTCACTGCATTAAAAACAGACATGACTCTGTAGTGGAGATCACTGCATTAAAAACAGACATGACTCTGTAGTGGAAGTCACTGCATTAAAGAACAGACATGACTCTGTAGTGGAACTCACTGCATTAAAGAACAGACATGACTCTGTAGTAGAAGTCACTGCATTAAAAACAGACATGACTCTGTAGTGGAAGTCACTATATTTAAAACAGACATGACTCTGTAGTGGAAGTCACTGCATTAAAAACAGACATGACTCTGTAGTGGAACTCACTATATTTAAAACAGACATGACTCTGTAGTGGAAGTCACTGCATTAAAAAAACAGACATGACTGTAGTGGAAGTCACTGCATTAAAAACAGACATGACTCTGTAGTGGAAGTCACTGCATTAAAAACAGACATGACTCTGTAGTAGAAGTCACTGCATTAAAAACAGACATGACTCTGTAGTAGAAGTCACTGCATTAAAAACAGACATGACTCTGTAGTAGAAGTCACTGCATTAAAAACAGACATGACTCTGTAGTGGAAGTCACTGCATTAAAAACAGACATGACTCTGTAGTGGAAATCACTTCATTAAAAACAGATATGACTCGGTAGTGGAAGTCACTGCATTAAAAACAGACGTGACTCTGTAGTGGAAGTCACTGCATTAAAAACAGACATGACTCTGTAGTGGAAGTCACTGCATTAAAAACAGACATGACCCTGTAGTGGAAATCACTTCATTAAAAACAGACATGACTCTGTAGTGGAAGTCACTGCATTAAAAACAGACATGACTCTGTAGTGGAAGTCACTGCATTAAAAAACAGGCATGACTGTAGTAGAAGTCACTGCATTAAACACAGACATGACTCTGTAGTGGAAGTCACTGCATTAAATAAACAGATATGACTCTGTAGTGGAAGTCACTGCATTAAAAACAGACATGACTCTGTAGTGGAAGTCACTGCATTAAAAACAGACATGACTCTGTAGTGGAAATCACTATATTTAAAACAGACATGACTCTGCAGTGGAAGTCACTGCATTAAAAAACAGGCATGACTGTAGTAGAAGTCACTGCATTAAAAACAGACATGACTCTGTAGTGGAAGTCACTGCATTAAAAACAGACATGACTCTGTAGTGGAAGTCACTGCATTAAAAACAGACATGACTCTGTAGTGGAAGTCACTGCATTGAAACAGACATGACTATGTAGTGGAAGTCACTGCATTAAAAACAGACATGACTCTGTAGTGGAAGTCACTGCATTAAAAACAGACATGACTCTGTAGTGGAAGTCACTGCATTGAAACAGACATGACCATGTAGTGGAAGTCACTGCATTAAAAACAGACATGACTCTGTAGTGGAAGTCACTGCATTAAAAACAGACATGACTCTGAAGTGGAAGTCACTGTATTAGAAACAGACATGACTCTGTAGTGGAAGTCACTGCATTAAAAACAGACATGACTCTGTAGTGGAAGTTACTGCATTAAAAACACACATGACTCTGTAGTGGAAGTCACTGCATTAAAAACAGACATGACTCTGTAGTGGAAGTCACTGCATTAAAAACAGACATGACTCTGTAGTGGAAGTCACTGCATTAAAAAATCAGACATGACTCTGTAGTGGAAATCACTGCATTAAAAACAGACATGACTCTGTAGTGGAAGTCACTGCATTAAACACAGACATGACTCTGTTGTGGAAGTCACTGCATTAAAAACAGACATGACTCTGTAGTGGAAGTCACTGCAATAAAAACAGACATGACTCTGTAGTAGAAGTCACTGCATTAAAAACAGACATGACTCTGTAGTGGAAGTCACTGCATTAAAAACAGACATGACTCTGTAGTGGAAGTCACTGCATTAAAAACAGACATGACACTGTAGTGGAAGTCACTGCATTAAAAACAGACATGAGTCTGTAGTGGAAGTCACTGCATTAAAAACAGACATGACTCTGTAGTAGAAGTCACTGCATTTAACAGACATGACTCTGTAGTGGAAGTCACTGCATTAAAAAAACAGATATGACTCTGTAGTGGAAGTCACTGCATTAAAAACAGACATGACTCTGTAGTGGAAGTCACTGCATTAAAAACAGACATGACTCTGTAGTGGAAATCACTGCATTAAAAACAGACATGACTCTGTAGTGGAAGTCACTGCATTAAAAACAGACATGACTCTGAAGTGGAAGTTACTGTATTAAAAACAGACATGACACTGTAGTAGAAGTCACTGCATTTAACACAGACATGACTCTGTAGTGGAAGTCACTGCATTAAAAAAACAGATATGACTCTGTAGTGGAAGTCACTGCATTAAAAACAGACATGACTCTGTAGTGGAAGTCACTGCATTAAAAACAGACATGACTCTGTAGTGGAAATCACTGCATTAAAAACAGACATGACTCTGTAGTGGAAGTCACTGTATTAAAAACAGACATGACTCTGTAGTGGAAGTCACTGCATTAAAAACAGACATGACTCTGCAGTGGAAGTCACTGCATTAAAAAACAGGCATGACTGTAGTAGAAGTCACTGCATTAAAAACAGACATGACTCTGTAGTGGAAGTCACTGCATTAAAAACAGACATGACTCTGAAGTGGAAGTCACTGTATTAAAAACAGACATGACTCTGTAGTGGAAGTCACTGCATTAAAAACAGACATGACTCTGTAGTGGAAGTTACTGCATTAAAAACACACATGACTCTGTAGTGGAAGTCACTGCATTAAAAACAGACATGACTCTGTAGTGGAAGTCACTGCATTAAAAACAGACATGACTCTGTAGTGGAAGTCACTGCATTAAAAAATCAGACATGACTCTGTAGTGGAAATCACTGCATTAAAAACAGACATGACTCTGTAGTGGAAATCACTGCATTAAAAACAGACATGACTCTGTAGTGGAAATCACTGCATAAAAAACAGACATGACTCTGTAGTGGAAGTCACTGCATTAAAAAACAGACATGACTCTGTAGTGGAAGTCACTGCAATAAAAACAGACATGACTCTGTAGTAGAAGTCACTGCATTAAACACAGACATGACTCTGTAGTGGAAATCACTGCATTAAAAACAGACATGACTCTGTAGTGGAAGTCACTGCATTAAACACAGACATGACTCTGTAGTGGAAGTCACTGCATTAAAAACAGACATGACTCTGTAGTGGAAGTCACTGCATTAAAAACAGACATGACTCTGTAGTAGGAAGTCACTGCATTAAACACAGACATGACTCTGTAGTGGAAGTCACTGCATTAAAAATCAGACATGACTCTGTAGTGGAAATCACTGCATTAAAAACAGACATGACTCTGTAGTGGAGTTCACTGCATTAAAAACAGACATGACTCTGTAGTGGAAAGTCACTGCATTAAAACAGACATGACTCTGTAGTGGAAGTCACTGCAATAAAAACAGACATGACTCTGTAGTAGAAGTCACTGCATTAAACACAGACATGACTCTGTAGTGGAAGTCACTGCATTAAAAAAACAGATATGACTCTGTAGTGGAAGTCACTGCATTAAAAACAGACATGACTCTGTAGTGGAAATCACTGCATTAAAAACAGACATGACTCTGTAGTGGAAGTCACTGCATTAAAAACAGACATGACTCTGTAGTGGAAGTCACTGCATTAAAAACAGACATGACTCTGTAGTGGAAGTCACTGCATTAAAAACAGACATGACTCTAGTGGAAATCACTGCATTAAAAACAGACATGACTCTGTAGTGGAAGTCACTGCATTAAAAACAGACATGACTCTGTAGTGGAAGTCACTGCATTAAAAACAGACATGACTGTGTAGTGGAAGTCACTGCATTAAAAACAGACATGACTCTGTAGTGGAAGTCACTGCATTAAAAACAGACATGACTCTGTAGTGGAAGTCACTGCATTAAAAACAGATATCTGTAGACAGCATTTAATCAGATCAATCCAGACAAAGATGTGAATCTATTCACAGCAGTGTGTCTCTAAAAAGGGAACATTTCAGTTTTAAAAAGCTTTGAAAAAACAGGCAGAGAGCCTGAAGAAGACAGTGATTAAACAGAGGTACCTGTGTCAGTGTTTAAAAACTGGTTCATGGGAGAAAGAAGTCAACTCAATCATGTGCTTCAATCATTCGGCTATTCTATTTCGTCGCACTTCACCATCAAAGTAAATGTTCATGAGAATCGACAACTGAGTAAGCTGATTGGAAAGACCCTACAGAAAATGTGAATGTAGGTCTAGTCACTATCTCTCTCTCTTCATCTCCCTCTATCCCTCTCTCCAACACGGTCTCATGCAGATGTGTGTCTAACATGAGTCTGGTCCTGCTGGAGGTTTCTGCCTGTTAAAGGAAGTTTGTCCTTGCCACTGTAACTTACTAAATGCTGCAAAGTGCTCTGCTCATGGTGGATTAAGATGAGATCAGACTGAGTCCTGTCTGTAAGATGGGACTGGATCTGATCCTGTCTTGATGTTGGGTCTTTGTTAATAATAGAACATAGAGTACGGTCTAGACCTGCTCTGTTTGGAAAGAGTCTGAGGAGAACATTTGATGGGATTGATTGATAGTTCAAATCACAGAACCTCTGTCTTTTTATAGCGATAGCTCCAGAATTTTCTAAATCCTAAAGAATCATTTCCAAATATGTGTTGTCAAATCATTGGATTCTTAAGGAGCTGTGTATTAAGCAGGGTAATGTACAACATGTTGGTTATTTCAACAAAATAAAGCTGATCCTATCCAGGTTTATTTCCCTATAACAATCCACTCTCTGTACATAATCCCTTTTAATAATCACAGCTCTGATACGTTGCAGACCCAGACTGAAACTAAACGTAACACAGATGCCTGAATGGAGACCTTCAGTTTAACATCAGTACAGTGTTTATAAGAATTGATATACTATCCAAAAACTGTTAGGAATAAGTCAACACATTTATTTATGAATGGGTGAATGTGACGAGTAGAGTAAAAGAGCTTTGAGTGTTCACAAAGTGAAGAGGTGTGAAAATACAAGTCCACTTAACATTTCATTCAATTAAAGGGACAGAGCACATCAGCTTGGAAACACCAGATCAGAGGGAGGGTTAGAGAGTATAACAGAGCAGACTGTAGAAAGTCCTTTTAATAAAGATGGCAGACTTGAGGATTAGGGCCACAGAAAAAAAAAAAAGAATGTCCAATATATATTTTTTTATTATTATTGTTTTGAGAAAAAAGCAAGTGGCAACCTCCGGTCTAAAAATAGGAGTCCAATGCGGAAGTGTTAAAAACTGCAGTTCATGGATGATCCGCTTGAGGCTGGCTCAGGAAGTACTGTCAACCACATACACACACGTTCAAAAAGACGATCCTTACAGCAGAAATAAACATGTTTACAGTCTGGTACCAAAGACGAGTGTAGTCTGGATAGCTCATTTCTCGATCGGGGGGGGGGATTTTTTTCTAACGCTGCAATTTCGGAGATATATTGAGATTACGAGTCTTCCAATGAGAGGCACAGCTGACTTGATTGACAGGCAGGAACACTGTAGCTGTTGGCTAGGAGGCTCAAAGCCCGCCTCTTTACGTCACAATCACTCGACAGCAGCAGTATGGCTGCCGCCGCCGAGTGGCCTCAAAACAGCGCTTCAGAAACAGATGGGTGACGTCACGGATACTACGACCATATTTTATGGTCTATGGAAAAAAGTCAGAATTCTCAGATTAAGGTCAGAATTCTGACTTTTTTCTCATAATAATAATAACAAATTTTCTCAGTGGATTAAAGTCAGAGTTAAAAAAAAGAATCAGAACACTGAGATTAACATCAAAATTATGAGATTAAAGTCACAATTATGAGGAAAAAGTCAGAATTAAGAGACTAAAGTCTGAATTACATGAAAAAAGTCAGAATTATGATTTAAAAAAAGACAGATTTGTGAGATTAAAGTCAGAATTATGATTTTAAAAAAGACAGATTTGTGAGATTAAAGTTAGAATTATGAGAAAAAAGTCAGAATTATTAGATTAAAGTCAGAATTATGAGATTAAAGTCAGAATTATTAGATTAAAGTCAGAATTATGAGATTAAAGTCAGAATTATTAGATTAAAGTCAGAATTATTAGATTAAAGTCAGAATTATGAGATTAAAGTCAGAATTATTAGATTAAAGTCAGAATTATTAGATTAAAGTCAGAATTATTAGATTAAAGTCAGAATTATTAGATTAAAGTCAGAATTATGAGATTAAAGTCAGAATCATTAGATTAAAGTCAGAATTATTAGATTAAAGTCAGAATTATTAGATTAAAGTCAGAATTATTAGATTAAAGTCAGAATTATGAGATTAAAGTCAGAATCATTAGATTAAAGTCAGAATTATTAGATTAAAGTCAGAATTATTAGATTAAAGTCAGAATTATTAGATTAAAGTCAGAATTATTAGATTAAAGTCAGAATCATTAGATTAAAGTCAGAATAATTAGATTAAAGTCAGAATTATGAGATTAAAGTCAGAATAATTAGATTAAAGTCAGAATTATGAGATTAAAGTCAGAATAATTAGATTAAAGTCAGAATTATGAGATTAAAGTCAGAATTATTAGATTAAAGTCAGAATAATTAGATTAAATTCAGAGTTGTGACTTCTTTCTCAGAATAATAATAGTAATAAAATAAATCTTTTTTTTTCCCCCAGTGGATTAAAGTCAGAATTAATAAAGCATATTTATTTATTTTATCAGCGGCCCTGATCCTGTCCGGTACAAACCACATAAAATCACTTAAAATCACTTGATGTGCTTTTATTCTGGTTTTGGGTAAACTCCAGTTTGCAATGCCAGATCTGGTTTGCAGTAGAAAGCAGCAAACCTTTAGAGACCCTGTAATAACTCAATAACTCTCCTGTGTGGGATCATAAAGTGGACACTGGTCAGACAGCGTGTAAAGGTCGGTACCGTCAGTCGGTGACTCTGAAGCATCCCGTTATTCACGGAGGATCACGCTTTCTCGGGGGGCACGGGGGGACGTTTGGTAACGAATAGTGTCCCACACACACACACACACACACACACACACACACACACACACACACACAGTTTCACCGGGGAAACGGTTCTGCCTCTCCGGGTCCGGTATTGTACCCAGACTCTGTTCCATGTAACCGTCCCGGTCTGCAGAGAAGCCTCCACACGGTGATCTAAGGTGGGAGTGAGAGTCTAAACTTTGTGACAGACTTCAGGACAAAGTCTCCCTCCGGAACTTGTCCCAGAGCAAAGAGGGGAACAAACGGCGACTTATTACAGTTATTACCTTCACGGGCCGGTTGTTGTTGAGAGCCAGGACCGGGAGGTGCAGCAGGAGGAACGAGCAGACCGGGAGAGCTAAGCCTCCGTTACCGAACATGGTTCATTCATGTCACGGACCGACAACACTTCCCTTTACCTCTGCTCCCCCCCTTCTCCCCCTCTCCTCCTCCTTCTCCTCCTCCTCCTCCTCCTCTCCTTCTGCCTTTCTTCCTCCTCCCACTTCGACCCCCTTCTGATGTGGCTCCGCCTCCTGGTCATCCCCTCTGAGGTTTATTGGTCCTCACAGATTCAAAATTAAGGATTTACATTTCTTTCTGTTTGTTTGGTTGTTTTTTCCTGTGAACTTGTTTTCCCTCACTCTGAAATGATTTATATTTTAGAGAATCAGAATCAGAAAGAGAGAGAAGAGAACAAGCTGCATCCAAACTCTCTGCAGCATTAAACAAAGTCTCAGATTGGCTCACTCACAGCTGTCTAACACTTAATGTGAGCAAAACTGTAGGAATGTATTTTTCTATCAGGGGAAACAATACACCTCAACCTGATATGACTGTAAACAGAGAGGTAATACAGATTGTTCAACATTTCAAGTTTCTGGGTGTAACAATTGACTCCAACCTAAATTTTAAGAAACATGTAAAAAATGTCTGCAGAAATGTAAGAGCCAGCCTTATGAACTTCAGACATGTCAGGCATCAGATACCTTTAGCCGCTGCTAAACTCTACATGCACTCAATGATTTTTTCTCATCTATCTTATTGTGTCACGAGCTGGTCTCAGGCTGGAGCAACCACTCTAAAACCATTACACACCCTCTACAAACCATCACTGACAACTCTAGATAAAAAACCAAGGAAGTACCATCACTGTAAAATCATTACAAAATATAACTTAATGACCTTTGACAGTTTTCTTTGTTATGCAGATATGTGTCTGATGTATAAACTAATTCATGATCAGGCCCAACCACCACTTAAACAATGTGTGTTACTCTGCAGAAACAATCTTAGGGTGACCAGGGCATCAGCAAGAGGGGACTGTTCAGCTAAACTTAGGAAGACTGCATTTTGTATAGTCTGCATTTTCAGTCAGAGCAGCAGGAAAATGGAACTCAATCCCGACCCACATTAGAGACTGTACAAGCCTCAGTGTTTTTAAAAGTACACTGAAATTATGGCTCAAGGAAAAACAATCATGTGATCATCTGAATGCATCAAATTAGAGACAATGAAATGTCATTTTAAATGTGTCATTATTAGTGATGGACTGTGTTGAGTAGTCTATGTATTGTTTTAAATGCTAGTATGTTTTTTTATCGTTTGTATTGTACATTTGTTTACATCTTCCTGCCCAGGGACCTCAGATGAAAACTAGCTTATAGCTAACTCTGGCTTGACAGTTTTTGTTTGCATGGCCCCTGTCAAATAAACTAAGAAAAAAATAATAATAATAAAGAAAAGACTTTATTTATTCTGGGGGATTCATTATTACAGTTTGCTCCTATAAACAGTGTGTAAGAAAGAAAGTATTAAGGATTAAAAGTATTAATAGGATTAAAATAAAATAATTATAATAATACAGAAGTGCAGAATAGTTAGAGTTAGCGATGTGTAAAAGGGTTCAAAATACACTATTATGTATTATTATTATTTTATAATTACACAGTTATACCTGTGTGTGTTGTAGAGCCTCTTTGTCATTTTAAAGTATTTTTATATGCAGCCTCTCCTTCTGGTCAATTTCTTCGTCGTTGGTTTCTTGACCTTTATATTTGGTTTGCTCTCTTCCCTCTCCTCTTTTGTATGCCATCCCTGGGGGAGAGGTAGGTGCCTGTTGCTTAAAGGTGACATATCATGCAAAATCGACTTTTTAATGGTTCTCTACCTGAAATATGTTTCCCTGGCATGTCTACAAACCCCCCGAGAATGAAAAAAATCCATTCTGCCCCTGTTCTGATTTCTCCACCTTTCTGTAAATGTGTGTGAAACCAGCCGTTTCAGACTTCCGTGTTTTTGTTACGTAACAACAATATCCGGTCTGTCACGGAGTCAGAGCTCGGAGCTTGTTCAGCCCATAGACTGTATAAAATAATACTGAATCCCCTCCTCTGTTTTTCATTCCCTGCACACATGTGTGCTAACAAGGAGCTTAGGAGGGAGGCATGCTAGTTGTAGGCTGTCTTAATAAACACAAAGGTCGGTTTTACTCCCACGTCTGCAGATTTGAAGATCTAGTGGATGATTTTTATTGTCATGGATAAGTGCTAGCGCTAATTAGCATAGCCACATAGCTATATGTTCGTAGCTGTAGCTGTAGCTGTAGCTGTAGCTGTAGCTGTAGCTGTAGCTGTAGCTGTAGCTGTAGCTGTAGCTGTAGCTGTAGCTGTGTACCAAGACACACGTCGACATACTGACAAATAAAACAACAAGAAACACTAAATCTGTGACCAATCATTCAGAAAAGGTCCTGCTGCCTTTCTGGCAGAGGTTGGTTTGACTCCCCACGTCTGCAGATTTGAAGATCTAGTGGATGATTTTTATTTATCATGGATAAGTGCTAGCGCTAGTTAGCATAGCCACATAGCTACATGTTCGTAGCTGTGTACCAAGACACACGTCTACATACTGATAAATAAAACAACAAGAAACACTAAATCTGTGACCAATCCTTCAGAAAGGTCCTGCTGTAGGCGCCTCTCCGTCAGGATCAGATTCTGGATCAGATTCAGAGGGTTGAAGTAACGTGATCTCTGAGCAGCCGTGTATATTCAGCCAACATGTAAACATTAGATCAACGTGCTGGAGAGCCGAGGCACATCCACTTCCTGAGGGGGCGTGGTCAGAGAGAAAACAGAGCGTTCTGAGGAGGACTGAAGAAGAGGGTTTTTCAGGCAGACCAAAATCTGATTTCAAAGTGTTTTTTTGAGCATAATCTATAAAGACATGTTTTGGGGACCTCTTAGACCAATATATATTGATGAAAAAAGCGTGATATGTCCCCTTTAACTTTTCTTTTTCCATCTATTTATTTATTTTATGTGTGCTTTTGTCCTCTATGGTGTTCCGATGTGTTTATTAAAAAGATTTTCCTTTGAATTCTTTTGTAAGTTTAAGTAGGCTAGCTGTACGTGCACATGCTTTGAGCTGGTTTGCATGCACTAATGTTTAAGCTAGCTGAAATGTGCTTTTATCTGTGCAGGAGCGGAGGCGGGCTGTAGACGTAAAAAAGCGGAGGTTCTTTTCTATTTGAACAGGTATGATTACTGTGCTTTATGCAAGAGGCAACCTCCAGTCTCCACATATGAAGCCCATTCGGAAGTGTTAAAACTGCAGTTCATCGAGCGTCCACTTGAGGCTGGCTGCAGAAACACCAGAAACCACATACACACCCATTCAAAGAGACGATCTTTACAGCAGAAATAACATGTTTACAGCCTGGTTCAAAAAACAGCTTGAGTCTACGTAGCTACTTTCTCTCTCGGCACACACTGTACGGGGGTGAATTTATTTCTGACGTGACAGTTCAGAAGATATTAAGATTACGAGTTTAATCCAAGTAAGGACTTGACTGACTTGACTGACAGGCAGGGACACATAGCTGTTGTCTAGGAGGCTCAAACCCCACCTCTTTACCTCACACTAAGTTAGGTTGAGTTCAACATTTCCGATATGGCCTGCACCGTCCATTGACTTCAAAACAGTGCTCAGGAACAGATGGATGATGTCACGGATACTACGTCCATTATTTATGTAGTCTATGATTTTATGTCTATAATGTGTATGTAATGTTTATGCTTTGTTACTGGCAGCCCTTTTGTATGTTATCCCTGGGGGAGAGGAGCAGAGGCGGGCTGCATACGTTGTAAAAAATCTGAGGCTTTTTTCTTATATCTGTTAAACAGAATAAACTCAGAGAAAGCAAGATCCTGGTGTCGGTCATCTGTCGACACCAAACAAAACACAACGCAGAGTCCCACCAGTTACATATGTACAAAGCGCTGGGAATGAAGGAGATATCTACAAGGATGTAAACGTGGTAAGGATATTGCACAGTGCATTGTAAGGTTATTGCACAGAGTACAGGTTATTGTTCATTGATCAGAGGGAGAAGTTGTACAGTCTGATGGCCACAGGCAGGAATGACTCCCAGTGGCGTTCTGTGGTGCATTTAGGGGGAATGAGTCTCTCAATGCCCTGAGCCCTGAGCCCTGTGCCCTGTGCCCTGAACCCTGAGCCCTGAGCCCTTCTTGTCTTAATTGACGTCACCTGTAAAGTGATTGAGGACATGAGGCTGTAAGGACTCAAACTGTAGAACTGGAATGGGACACCACTTTGAGACTTCTCATGTGACCTGCATGAGGTCATGTAGCTCACTTTGGCGATAATAGGAATTTTTATTGCTCAATTTTTACTTTCCTCAAATTCAAGGCACTTAAGGGACGACTGACTGACTGCCATGTGGTCCAGGCTCTTAGGTACAGACTGCTTCACCACAGGTGTTAAAATATATAAACAGGCTATACAACTATGAATATATAAATTATACTGTATATGTGTGAAGATAATTAAATTAATGATGTTTTCTATATTTATACTTCCTGCACTTTTTTTGCCTGTGAATTCTATTGCAACTTTCATGCTTCTTTTTCACCATTGCACTCTTTTTATTTCCATATTGCGGAGGATTCATGATAACAGATTCAGACTCAAGTCAAATCCCAGATAAGTGTCCAGGTAGTTCTTTTATTTTCAATAAAAAGGAATAGAACCAAAAAAAGTTAAAAACTCTAAACCCATGTCCAACTACTTGGAGAGAGCACATGTGGCCATGTCTTTTGGGAATGTCCTGTGGAGCTTAATCTTTGGTCTGAGGTAGCAAGGTGCCTTGAAAATATTTTAGAATGTCCAAGTCTGCAACAACCTCCTTAATTTGATTTAACAATGACTCTGCTCTCAGAGATCTAGATTGGCCTTGAGGAAAATCATTTTTGCAGGTTCCACTGCTGTTAAGAAGACCATGATACAGTCCTGGTTCTCTACTGGATCTTTAAAACAAAGGTTTAACTACTTCAGAGATTTTAAATTATATATATATAAATATGTATATACAGAATGTTAAACCTAAACACATGGGCTATCTTATCACTTCCCCCTTTCATGTGTTTATTTTTTTATTTATTAGTTTTATTTTTTATATTTTTTATTTCTTATTTGTTTTTTTTTTGTTTTTTAAATTATATATATATATATATTTTTTGTATACAGAATGTTAAACCTAAACACATGAGCTATCCTATCACTCCCCCCTTTTATGTATTTATTTATTTGTTTATTTTTATTTATACTTTTTACAATTCAAAGTCCACTACCTGAAGAGGGCAATCACTGGCTCATATGATAAAAGCAAATCTGATAAATAAGAAGGAGCAAGACCATCAAGAGATTTAAAAACCATAAAATAATCTTAAAATCTATTCTTTTAGAATAGATTCTAATGTCCTTTTAGAGATCATATTAAAATAAAGAAAATGTGTAAAACATAAAGCTGGATGTCAGTTGTCTTTCAGTCTATATGGGATGTGATTGTTGGTTGAGTTGGTTACAACACAAGGGGTACCAGTTGAAATCTTGCCTAGGGCACCAAGTCGTTTAGGGCCGGCTCTTCTCTCTCTCCATCCTCATCCCTCTCACCTGTTTGCACTGACATTCACACACTAACATACTGTACTCAGCTTGAATATTACATAAAGCACGATGAAAAGCGGATTATATGTGAGGTAAAGAAAAGTAAGAAGAGGTTGCAGAGACTCCATATATGTATGTCTATCAGTGTGACACTCACTGCCTGCTGGCTTTATAATGCTGCGGTCCTCTTTCTCACCTGGTCCTTGCTCTCTCTGATTCTCTCTCTCCTGACTCCATCCTGCTCTTTCTTCTTCTCTTCCTTTCTCCCTCTTTGTGCTGTCAAACAAAAGGCAAACATAACAAGCATAGCAAATCTAATCAAATTACAAGGATCATGTTTAACACATACTGGGTTGATGTTGGCAGTGAATTTAGGTAAAATCTCACTGGTTTCTTACCTGATATTATCATGCACCTGGTTATACATTTTAACTTGCATTTAAATATATATATATTTAATTTTGAGAGGGTCCAGCCCTCGAGCAGTCTTCCTGGTACCCTTCTTATATCTCCGGAATGTATTTCACGTGTATTTATTGAATGCTTTAACTTAGCTAATAGACACATAATCAGCTCGTTGCCTAAGGTGTGTTAGTTAATAATAATAATAATAATACATTTTATTTGGGACACCTTTCAGATCACCCAAGATCACCTTACAGATAATAAAAACATTCATCATTAAAACATCATAGAAATGAACAAACAAACAAACAAAAAATAATAACGCTACGATCTCTGTTTCCTTTCCACAGAGATTCAGAGCGTGTTATGTTAATCTACAGCTGATACATGTTGCTGTTTATCATACAGACATGATTACATGAAGAATAGAGAGGAGGAGATGAAATACACGGATGATGTCCAGGATCCCAGAAGTCCTGTGAATGCGGGTAACACAATGCCACTGAGCGGACCAATCACAGAGCTTCGATTCTACGCCTAGTTAGATTTAGGAGGAGGTGCACGTCAACTTCGTGCGTAAGCCTCTGCGTAGGTACGGGAGCAAGTCAGTCAATCAATCGATCAATCAGTCTTTATTTGTATAGCACCAAATTACAACAAACATTATCTCAAGACTCTTTTACAAACAGAGCAGGTCTAGACCACTCTATGTCAAATTATGAACAGAGACCCAACACCAAGACAGGATAAGACTCAGTCTGACCCCACCTTAATCCACCATGAGCATTACACCTCACAGTATTTAGCTAGTTACAGTGGAGAGGACAAACTTCCTTTAACAGGCAGAAACCTCGAGCAGAACCAGACTCATGTTAGACAGACATCTGCCTCGACCCAGTTGGGTCTGGAAAGAGGGATAGAGGAGAATAAGAGAGAGAGGGAGCGGTGATAGTGATGAGACCAGTAGTAGAAGCTGTTGCCGCTGGAATCCAGCACATCCATATCAGCTGGAGTCTGGAACGTCCACAGCAGGAGGACGTCTACGGCAGCTCAGAGGAACCTACGAGACAAGGGAGCTCAGGGACTCCAGAAAGGTCTATGGTTAGTAACTTTAATGGGACAGGGAGAGTTAAAGGAAGTGATGAGGGGGTTGGGGGGAAGGGGGTGAGATAGGAGCCCAGTGTGTCAGTGTGCCAGTTCCCCCGGCAGTCTAAGCCTATAGCAGCATAACTAAGAGCTGGTCTAAGCCTGATCCAGCTCTAACTATAAGCTTTATCAAAAAGGAAAGTTTGAAGCCTACTCTTAAAAGTAGAGAGGGTGTCTGCCTCCCGGACCCTGACTGATAGATGATTCCAAAGGAGAGGGGCCTGATAGCTGAAGGTTTTACCTCCCATACATAAGTCCTTCCCTCCACGTAATATGAAGTTCCTCTCCTTTTCTGTTAATGACGTCCACAAACCCTCTGACTTTAACCTTTCTCTAATCGCCCACTGTGCAATTTATCCCCATGGCAACAAGCGCCAAAGACAGTTTTTTGTCCCCAGGAACATTCATGTCTTTCCCTGCTGCTCCTCCTTTAGCACAGTCAACAATTAATTTACTGTGCTAACCACCTCTGCACAGGACTGTCCCTCTCCAGCTCTGATCTGCTCAGCTTCACCTCCTTGATCCTTAGATAGCCTGCTCATACACGCTGCTGTCTCCATATCTCAGCGGCTGTGTTCCCCACATCCCCCAAACCTCCTGACTCCTCTGCACACAGCAACAACATGCCCATGGTCCTCATAGCAGAGTCACCTGAGAAGAGCTTTATTACAAGGCCACACCTTGTAGCATAACCTTGTAACATAGCTCAAGATAAACCCTGTCAGGCAATAAATGACAAGCACACCGATGGTGCCCTTCTTTTCCTCTCCCTGCTCGTTCAGTTATAAATCATCCCAACAAAAACCAGAACCCCCTTCCTCAAAGGTTGGTCACCTTTAAATCCTTTTATCTGTCCTTTTTGTTTGCTTATCCCCTGCTATCTTTATTTTCAATTAGGCTCAGACTCCAGCTCTGACCCCACTGTCCTCACTCACCACACCACAAAGACTCAGAGCCCTGCGTTGATTCATTACGACATGCTGAACACCCTTTATTTGTTCGCCTCGATGACAACAAGCAGAAACCAATAATACAAAAGGGGACAACTGGAAAATGAGACTGAGAATGAGAGGCATGCATTGTCAGGGCGGCCTGTCTGACCCTGCAGAAAGAAAAGCAGGAGTATGTACACTACCAGTCAAAAGTTTGGACACACCTTCTCATTCAATGTTTTTTATTTATTTTGATTATAGAAATAATCTGGTTTGGCCATAATCTGGATTACAACAGTAGTCAAATAGGGCTATCCATTGTGTACTAACCCTACCTCTGAACAACACAACTGATGGTCTCAAACACATTAAGAAGGCAAGTCATTCTACAAATGAACTCTTGACAAGGCTCATGTTCATTAGAAACCATTCCAGGAGACCACTTCATGAAGCAGACTGAGAGAATACCAAGAGTGTGCAAAGCTGTCATGAAGGAAAAAGGGGGCTACTTTACAGAATCTAAAATCTAAAACAGATTCTGCTTTGTTTAACACTTTTTGGTTCATTCAATAATTCCATATATGTTCTTTCATAGTTTTGATTTCTTTGATATTAATCTACAGTGTTTACAATAATTAACATAAATACAAACCCTTCAATGAGAAGGTGGTAGAAATGTCAATCTATTTTCACATGGGTCTATGTCTTTACTCATAATATATATCATCTTAAAACTATGGTTATCATTCAGGCATGTACACTGTATTTAAAAGACACACCTTGTTTCACCTTTTTCGTCTCATAAAATGAGACACTTAATTTGCTTGGGCAGAAAGACCTCGACAGAGCGAGCTGATTGGCAGCTTGGCTTGTCGATTACTAATTGAAACTTATTCTTGATTGTACTTATGTCTGGGTTGCTGCAACAACTGAATTTCCCCCCTGGAGATCAATAACGTAATATCTTATCTTATCTTATCTTAATGAACAATGTTGTTATCAATACAACAGTGAATTTACATGATGAATGAATGAATGAATGACTGAATGACTGACTGACTGACTGACTGACTGACTGACTGAATGAATGAATGAATGAATGAATGAATGAATGAATGAATGAGCAGGCTAGGGGTTGAGAGAGAAACAAAATATACTGACAGTTACATAAACTACAGTTTTATTGGCCTAAAATGTGAAGTGTCTTCAGGGCTTTGGAGACTGAAAGTTAAAATACTGCTGTCTACTGCTGGATGTTCATGTCACTGTGCTTAAATATCAAATTCTGGAGTTAAAGGACAAATAAGTGCTGTAAATCGGGTTTCATAAAGCCTGAAATAAAGAGAATGACATAGAGAAACAAAAAAATAAAAGGAAATAAAATCAAATAGCCGACTGTGCATTGGGAAAAATACAAAAGTAGACGAGTAACGGAAAAATGAAAAAGTACGAAAGAAAGACAATATGGATTCAAATTGTATGATTATAATATATCACAGATTTATATCAAAAATAAAAAGACTAGAAGAGGAGCGTGCAAGTTTAAAATGATGGGAGTTTCTGAATGTGGTCCAGGAAAGGTCCCCTAATTGTACAATTAGTTTGGGCGGCAGTAGCTCAGCCCATAGGGACTTGGCTTGGGAACCGAAGGGTCGCCGGTTCGAGTCCCAGTATGGACGAAGTTTGGCAAGTGGACTGGTGGCTGGAGAGGTGCTGGTTCACTTGCCTGGGCACTGCCGAGGTGCCCTTGAGCAAGGCACCGAACCCCCAACTGCTCGTGGTGCGCTGGTTGGGGGTTCGGTATCCTCACTCTGACATCTCTCCCAAAGTGCATGTCCACTGTATGTGTGTGTGCATGATTGTATGTATATATATCAAAAAACTGTGCGTGTAGCATGACCGAAAAAATTGAAATTGAATTTCCTCCCTGGGGATTAATAAAGTAGCTTTCTTCTTCTTTTCTTTTCTTTGACATTTAGTCAGTAAGCAACAATAGAAAGATGAACAATATGGTATTGTTTAAAAATAGAACAGCACATTTGGAACAAATAAGGACCCGATAAAATGGGTGTAACATACACTTTAAATACCCTGAAATCTTCCTCATACAACTTTATGCTTCATCTTAACTCATTAAGTCCCTAAGTGACATGTACTAAACATCCTGGTGTGGTTGTCATGTAACAGTCATGTGACTGGGACAGGATGTGACTCCCCAAAAATGGTGGTATGACTTGTAAACAAAAGTGAAGGATCTAGCTAATTTTGAAAGGCTTGTTTTTTGATACTATAGGTAAGTTTGAAGCCATTTAACAGTTGGAAATCTTTTAATGGTAAGTCCTGTATTATAGTTAACCAGTTCTGATCATACTTCTTCAACAAATTAATATCAAACAAGTTGGGAAAAAATCACTGTGACATAAACGTTACATCTGGCTTTTATCCTTAAAATTTCATGAAAAATCTGATGGGACCTCTGTGTCACAATAACAAAAAAAGTAATAATCCACTCAATTAATTTAGCTGTTTTAATCATTTTTTATTTAAATATGTTCTGTTGTTCAATTCAAAGTACATTTGTACAAATATAAACAAAAAAAATGTCAAATTATGTGGATATTATATAAATGTTAACAAAACATTTTTTCATATCTGTAAATCTAAATTAACATAATTTTACTGGTCCTATTTTAATGTAATTGTTTTATTCTCATTACTTTTTATTTATATTTCATTTCTAGTACGTATTAGAATAAGACCTACACTCTTTTGAACGTACTTGAGGTCATTTTAGGAGATGATAGTCGGTCTGAGGGATGTGACAAGAGCTTCAATGAAGACCAATATGACCCTGGTTACAACCCCAACAACAAAGACATGGAGAGTGATGAGTCAACTCAGTCTGGGGGATCAGACAGTAGTCAATCAGGTGATTTAAATGAGGTACCACAATCAAATATGGACCCAGGAAAACAAAATACAACAGTTAAAGGAAAAAACAGGGAACTGTCCAAAGATAAAAACAAGGAACTTATCTATGAAAATTACTATTTTCTTGGAGAAAGAAATGTTTTATAGCACCTGAGTGCACATTCAGAGGAACACACCACACCTCCACCACCATCATCACTGCCCAAGAGAGTGTGTGTTTGAGTTCCAGATGGTGTTCATACTGATCAGGTAGCACATTGGCCTGTGAGATGTGACATGCGTGGCCTCTGCAAGTTCTGAAAATCAATGCAATCACTACCTTCTGTGAGAATTATATTGTTTGTCGTATAATTTGGCCTATGCCACACTAGCGAAGCTACTTAACAGATGTAAAAACTGAGAAAATCGGTTCAGACATAGTGCTAATTACACAAAGGCTTTGTTTCCCTTCAGCTTTTATTAGTATTCTGCTTTATATCTCTTCTTATGTACTTAAGTCTGTTATTCAGTTTTATACAGCTACAGTAGCTCGTTGAGAAGACCCCCAATGAGGCAGTCTTAATATTTTTTATTTAATTTGCCTATTTTTGTGACGTAAACCCACTATGAAAATATAATTTGTTGTAAAACTGCACTTCCAGAGTCATACTTTTATGTATGTTATGGAAATGCAAACAAAAAGGCAAATTTGTGTTATTAGGCTGTTATTAAGCAAAAATATATACAATTTTTACTTATTTTCGAATGCAAAATAAACGTACCATGAACGCCCAATGTGACATATATATCACATTTCAGATCTTGGACATTAAAAGGGAGTATTTAAAAAAACATCAGAAATATCATCTATGTGGTCCCCTTGGTCTGTGGTATATTTCCTATTATTTTTCTTTGAGGGGAAACGGGTGCAGGTCTTTACGGGTTAAATTTGGGAGACTATTATAATGAAAACAAGGGTCATGTCTGTCAAAAACGGCTGTGAGAGGGCAGCTCTGAAACAGGTGTCTACTGTGGCCCTGAGGGACAAAACAAGATTACAAAAGGTGAAACACTTTTACAAAGTTGGAGACAAACTTACATATTGGAAAACATTTTTACATTTTATAAAACACTTTTACCAAGGCCAAAACAAATTTTCATTTCAGAAAACAAATTACAAAATAAAAAACACTTTTAAAAGCGGTGAGACAATTTTACAAACGAGGTAACACTTTACCATTTCTGAAACAAATTTACATTTATTTTTAACGGAAAAGGGAATGTACCAAATACTGGAAGTGATCCGGGAGTGAGTGAGTTAGGTCCATAGACTGTAAATAGAAATGGACAGCGTTGCTCCGCCTCTTCCCGTTGTGCGGTTCTGAAGCCAAAAAATCCCTCTCCTGGGCGCCGCCATTGTGCATTGTGAAGCCACTGTAACGAGCTCCGCCCTACAGTTTAGCGTCATAAGATGCTGTGTGCCCTTTGAAGTTTCCCTCTACAGCGGCTGTGAATCAAAAGAAACCCAGAAGTAAAACCCTGTTTTTTAAACTCTAATAACTAATGAAAAAGAAACCTTTCAGAAAAAAGAGGACTTGGACACAAAACAGTCAAATAATAACTACATATCACCACAGCATACGGATGTGAGAAACATTCGTGTATTTATTTTTTAAAGTTTGACTGCTCCCAGACGGAGTTTTTGACCTGTACTGCAGGTGTCTACGGTGGCCCTGAGGGGCAAAACAAGATTACAAAAGATGAAACACTTTTACAAAGTTGGAGACAAACTTACATATTGGAAAACATTTTTACATTTTATAAAACACTTTTACCAAGGCCAAAACTAATTTTCATTTCAGAAAACAAATTTACAAAATTAAAAAAAACACATTTACAAGCGGTGAGACAATTTTACAAACGACGGAATGCTTTCACCATTCCTGAAACAAATTTACATTCATTTTTAATGGAAAGGGAATGTACCAAACACCAGAAGTGATCCTCTACCAAACAGAACCAGTACCAAACATCATTCTGTTTGGTTTCTCTCAATCCCAACAAACTAAATGAGACCTAACTAGGGGTTCAGCTCGCCTGGCTGGAGGTGAAGCTTTCAGCAAAGTGTCTGCCCCCTGGTGGCTGGCTGCAGTACAGGTCAAAAACTCCGTCTCCCCCATTCATTTGAATGGGGGAGCAGTCAAACTTTAAAAAATAAATACACGTGGTACGAATGTTTCTCACATCCGTATGCTGTGGGTATATGTAGTTATTATTTGACTGTTTTGTGTCCAAGGCCTCTTTTTTTCTGAAAGGTTTCTTTTTCATTAGTTATTAGAGTTTAAAAAACAGGGTTTTACTTCTGGGTTTCTTTTGATTCACAGCCGCCGTAGAGGGAAACTTCAAAGGGCACACAGCATCTTATGACGCTAAACTGTAGGGCGGAGCTCGTTACAGTGGCTTCACAATGCACAATGGCGGCGCCCAGGAGAGGGATTTTTTGGCTTCAGAACCGCACAATGGGAAGAGGCGGAGCAACGCTGTCCATTTTTATTTACAGTCTATGGACCTAACTCACTCACTCCCGGATCACTTCCAGTATTTGGTGCATTCCCTTTTCTGTTAAAAATAAATGTAAATTTGTTTCAGAAATGGTAAAAGTGTTACCTCGTTTGTAAAATTGTCTCACCACTTTTAAAAGTGTTTTTTATTTTGTACATTTGTTTTCTTAATAAATGTAAATTTGTTTTGGCCTTGGTAAAAGTGTTTTATAAAATGTAAAAATGTTTTCCAAAATGTAAGTTTGTCTCCAACTTTGTAAAAGTGTTTCATCTTTTGTAATCTTGTTGTGTCCTTCAGGGTCACCATAAACAGGTGTCCTTATGGTTGTTTCCCCACCTTTGTTGTTAAACAGTAGTCCACTCCAGTGCGCCTCTATTTCCCAGAGTGCATCGCTCCTCCTGCAGACGCCATATTGCCTTCGCCAAAACGCGCTGGCTGGATCGGCTCGCACTCACAACTGAAAATGTAAGTACAGAGCAGAAACTGTCACATTTTA
Source organism: Notolabrus celidotus (assembly GCF_009762535.1). NCBI lineage: Eukaryota > Metazoa > Chordata > Actinopteri > Labriformes > Labridae > Notolabrus > Notolabrus celidotus. The sequence continues at coordinate 761,988 of NC_048286.1, read as the reverse complement.
TACATGAAGAATAATCAGATTGACTGTCTGTGTGTGCTTATAATAACCGATATTTCACCGAGTTTTCAGATGTGTAATTCTAACAGAATGTGGATGTAAAGCATGTTAGCTTAGCTCAGGAGGCTCTTTCTCTGTTGTTGTTTTTCCCTCTGGCAGGAGACTAATCACCCTCACGACCCGCTCTCTGTCTGACATAAAAACCCTCCTTACCGTTTATACAAACTGATAACTGTGAACGAAGGAGCTGGTAGGGCTTCTTTGTCCTACAGGTCTTCATATTGCTGTGTCTGAAGTTAATTTAGCTGCTAATAATCATTACAAACGGTAGCTAACCGCTGTTAGCTAGTTAGCATTAGCTGGACCCTCATATTTCACAGCCTGTGCGCGCGGGGGGATGTGTGTTACCTGCCTCTCATCAGGATGGATTCATGTAAAAAAAAAAAACTAAAAAAAACAACATATGAATATAAATATATGATGTGTATACATAAACCATCCCATGTTGTAAATGTGGTGCAGCGGCGTTGATTGGCACATAATTGATCTGTGTTTATTAGCTTCTCTGAAATATGAATGTCTCAGGTTTCATGTCTCAGGTTCTAAATTGTGTTTAAAGACTCGGAGTTTTTAACCCTGACCACCTCCACGGACACAGCTCTGCGACACCACAGCAGATTGAATGTACCCCCTTGTATTTATCTGGAGGCTTGTGAAAGTGCAGCAGGTTCCTCAGCAGCAGGCCCAGGACCCAGATAGGGCTTCCCCCAAAGGACTGACAGATATTCTGGTCATGAATGCATGCTGTGCACCTGTGGGTGTCAGGTAGCATCTAAAAATAACCCCAAACAATCACTCCTTACTGGATCTAAAGATATCTGGAGTATGTGAGTACGTGATTGATCTGGTCGGCACAATCAATAGAAGTATTGCTTAAATATCAATCAATCAATCAATCAATCAGCCTTTCTCTATACTCCAGAGGTCATTGAAGGGCGCCCTCACTTATAATGCATTAAGTCAATTAGAGGCATGTCAAATAAACAGCAGAGCATCATGTCTGTTAAAGTCATCACATGGGACACATTCTGGATGTAAGATAGTGAAAGGGATTATTGATTATGATAATTGATTATTTATTTATTTAGTCATCTATTTATTTCTTGTATTACTTTGACTGATATTTAATCCATATTTTTACCCTGACTTATTGATTTTACTGTATTGATTTGATTGTATTTTTGAGTATTTTTTATGATCATGTCTTTTTATTATTGTACCCATCTCTGTTATTTTCTGTCTCTGTTCTTTTGTAAAGCACTTTGGACTGCATGCTTGTATGTGTGAAAGATGCAGAAATAGATAAAGTTGAGTTGAGATTAAAATGATAGCATGAATAGATTTATGATATCATTATTATTTATAAACTAACCTTGCTATCTATACATAAGAAAGAAGTGTACATAATGTGTAAATATCTAAAATATTTGTTATATTTTATTTTATTCATTTTTAGTTTATTCTATATATTCAATTTTATTTTATTCTATTGTATTCAATTGTATTCTATTTTATTTTATTCTATTTTATTCTATTTTATTTTATTTTATCCTGTTATTTTATGCAATTATATTCTATTTTATTTTATTCTATTCTCCTTATTCTATTTTATTTTATTCTATTCTCCTTATTCTATTTTATTTTATTTAGTTTTATTCTATAATTTTATTCTATTTTATTCTCCTTATTCTATTTTTTATTCTATTCTATTTTGTTTTATTCTATTTTATTTTATTTTATCAATTCGTTTTTATTCTATTTTATTTTATTCCCTTTGTTCTTTTTTACTTTATTCAATTTTATTCAATTATATTTTATTAAGTTTTATTCAATATTATTTTATTCTTCTTTATTTTTGTATTCTCTTTATTCTATTCTATTTTATTCTATTCAATTATATTTTATTGTAGTTTTACCTTTTATCATTTTTACTGTATTTTTAACTATGTCAGTACATTGTTGTATTCCCCTGTCCTGTTTTGTTACTTGCTGGAACTAAAGACTTTTCCCCAATGGGGGATCAATAAAGTATATCTAATTTTATCTTATATGCAGGAGCACTTCACTAACACAGTTTTAAAAAAGGGTTCAAAGGTCAGAAATCAAGTTTCTAAATTACCCAAGAGATATAAGTGTATTTAGTTTAAGGAGCTCCTGCATCTTCAGGATCAGAATAACAGAAAGTTCTGAGCAAACTCCAGGAACAGGCAGAAGCTGCCGGTGAGGTGTGAGTCTGATTTAAAGGATCCGGGTCATTAAGAGGTTCAGTCAGGTGTGGTGGTGACTCTTCTAAGAGAGCTTTATTTATAAAGAAGAAGAATATCCTGTCCGTCCTGCATAGAGGACCACCCAACCTCAACATAAGAACGCGCCTATGTGTGTTCTGCAGGTCAGCTGTAGTACATGTTCCCGCAGCGTCATAGATTTAACCATTTATTGCCAAATGGAAATACAGTCATGCTTGGAGCTATACCCTCTGCTTTAGCGCTCCCTGGGTTAGCCAAGCAGGCTGCTTTGGCTTTCCAGGGAGAGCATCCAAACCTCCACAAGGGTAAAACAGACATATAGTCCAAACAGGTGGAAGCAAAGTTTTACCAGCAGCAGAGTGTGGGCAGCAAAGGTGTTGCAGGGATTAACGCAAGGGGGGAAGTAAATAGACCGCCTCATTGTCACAGGATGAGCTGTGATTGGTTGTGAGGATAGGAAACAATGATTCAAACTGCAGCTGAGGCCATGACTTCTCTGTCCTGCATGACTTCCTGACCCTAAGCTTCATTGTTAGGGGAATGAATAAGTCAGATCTGATTTCCAGAGTGTCTCAGTTTAGTGAATCTACTACAAAACAAGTGGTACAAATGTTATCTTTGAAATAAAGTTTGTAAAGGGTTTAATGTAGACTCAGTCAAAGCAAAGGATCAGAACTGAACCATAAAGATGATTAGAGAAGAAGTTAAAGACAGCTGAAGTCTGAAGGTGGTAACTCCAGTACCACAGGGTTTGTGGAGGAGGCTGCTCTGATGGATTCAGTTTACACCAGAAAACCCTCTTTGGTATCTAATTCAGGCAGACAGGTTGAGTCTCATCTCTGAGGATTCCAAACACCTCCAACCATCGCTCCGATACAGTTTGAGGTTTCTGATCTTTGACTGTATTTGATCAACCTGGATGCAGTCTGGAGATGTCAGAGCTGATGTCCAAACAAGTGTTTAAGCTGTACCTCTGCCGCTGCTGCTCGAGCGTGTTGTGAAGGGTTGTGTCTCTTCTAGTAGATTCATTTATACATGTTTACATTTATGTGTAACCATAATGTGTAACACTCGAGGTCATGTGTTCATTCTGTGTGTTTCAGTGTTGCAGTGATGACTCAGACGGTTCAGACCAACGGGGTTCAGCCCCTCAGTAAGACCTGGGAGCTGAGTCTGTACGAGCTGCAGAGAACGCCTCAGGTAACCTTTCACACCACACCACAGTTTTGGAGATGTAGAGCTGCACGTTGCTCCTGCAGTGTGACATAGATCACATCTTAAAGGTAGACATCACTCTGTCTGAACACACCTTCCTGTCTGCGTTTCATTACAGGAGGCCATCACAGACGGACTGGAGATCGCCGTGTCGCCCCGGTCTCTGCACAGTGAACTCATGTGTCCGATCTGTCTGGACATGTTAAAGAACACAATGACCACCAAAGAATGTCTGCACCGCTTCTGCGCTGATTGTATCATCACAGCTTTGAGATCTGGGTGAGTGTCAGCATGAAGAACCAGCAGGGCCTCTGTTACCCCTTTTCGTCCGACGCAGTTTCAGGGCCGGTTTGGAGCCGGCGCTCAATGGAGAACCGTTTTTCCGTGTTTTGACTGTGAGCGAACCGGCTCCTGGCAGGGAAAACCGGTTCCAGAGCAGCTCCAACTCTTTGCAAAGGAGTGACCTTTTGCCTAAAGATGATGAAACTCAAGATAGGAAACAAAGAATACAATCAAAACCAAATATGTACAGGTCCCAAAATGGAGCCCTGAGGAACCTCTTGGCGAGCAGAATGAGGTTGTTTCTTGCATAATAGGGGTGAGCCCGACTAAGGATCTGCTTAGTCAAATCTGATTCATCAGATTTTGCCCATAGTCGACGAATAGTGGAATGTTTGTTGTTTTTCCTTATTGACCCAAAGTCTGCATGATGGTGACTGCATGACAATATTACACATAACCCTTTACAATTAAGAGACTCATAGCTTAAAGTAAAAGGGACAACAGAATATTATAAGTATAAAACTTAGATTTTTTAAATCTATATTTCAAAAACAACGAGGTGATGAAGGAGAGAAAACTCAAATAAGGCCACCATCAGTTAAACATGGAACAACACTCCACTATAGAATAAGGAACCAGGAGATATTTAAACAGTGTTCACACAGAGGAGAGCAGCACTGTGGAGGGTAGTTTGTCCAACTTAAGGCTGAACATGTTTGTAATGTTTAAAATCAAACCTGAACCAGCTAAAGGGTTTTTAAATCTCTTAACAGAACCTTTAAAACAGTCTTTCATCTCGTCTTTGTCCGCTTGAGTCTTTTCAAATTGTGCGTGAGGAAAACCATCGTGTGTACGGGCAGAAGTGCGCTCCTGTCTTTGTTGACTGTAAATCCTGTCTTTGAGAATATCCTCTCTGATGGTGTGGAGGTGGATGGGATGCTGTGGATTGTTTTTGAGGCTTCTGACAGCTTTGGGTATTCCTCCTCGTTCTTTTGGCCCCGTACAGTTTTAGTGTGGTCCAGTAATCCTTGATCTCACAGCCCTCTTCATGAAGCTGCTCCTCATCTTCATCACTGTTTTTAGGATCATCTGAAGTTTTATTTCCTGACATTTTGAGCTACCATGAACGTAGAAAGATTTAAAGGCCAGCTGAGGTACGTCTGCTCCACAGGTCCCACTAAATGGGAGAGTCCACCTTTAATTACCAGGGGAGATTTAATTACCACTTTAAGGAGATTTAACACTTCAAGAGCTGTTCTCAGAATTACATTAAATAAGTCTATATTTATATAAAACAGGATATATGAGACACTATTTTTAAGGGAAACAGGAAAATAATGTAAAATTAGACATTGAGCACCCCCATGGTTTGAATGGAATGATCCATGTTTCATATGCAAATATTCCACTATGAGATTGGCAGTCGACTAAGGCTCGTTAGAACGAATCGTCAAATATTCGATTATTTGGGGTCACCTCTATTGCATAATATTGAAATTTGGCCCCTCTTCCAACTCCACAACGTCAGTAACGTCCTCTGGTCTACAACCGCTTACTTCAGGGGCGAGGGGCGGGGTTGCCGTGATCAAAAACACAAACCAAACATGTTTCCTCCATTGTCCAGCAGTGATAAAATAAAAGAGACTAATGGATTCTAAGGCAGAGCAGTGGTCGGCGAGGAGACAAGCTGTCGTTGTCCACCATCGTTGTTGTGAGGGAAAGTTTGCGCTAGCAGCTGCTGGGAAAAGCTGTCACGTAAATCTGACGTCATGGCGTGCCTCTTCCACGGGCTTGAGTGGGCGGGGGAAAAAAACGGGTGCCGTGTTGGTTCACGAGTTCAACCAGCTCCGAACCAGCGCAAGCACCAGCCAGGAAACACATGGTTCACCAATGGTTCACATTGGTTGAAAAAAGAGGTATCAGAGTCTCTGTGGTGGTCGTTAGGTTTCTGAGGTCTTATCAGTAACTCACACACCTGTTGGCTCAGTGATGACACAGCTGGAGAGGGTCGGTGGTGACCTCCGAGGGCAGGACGAGCGTCCACTAAAGGAGATGATGATGATGCACCGCAGCATTCAGAACAAGACTAGCCTGATGGAGGCAGACATTTGATCATGTATGTCTTAAAACAATGCCTCCATACATCATCAGTGAACAAGTCTGTGGAAACTAGGCTCCCACTTTTGTAGTTCACTCCGAGTGAGGACTGTTCATTCTTCTGCTTCCTGTAAACTTAGTGAAACATGGTTTAAAAGACATCCTAATGAACTGTTGAGAGGAGGAACAGATGACAAGCAGACACAGTCTGAATGCAGCTTAGAGGGAAGAGTTAGAAATGTTGCAGAGTGATGAACAGTGTTGAGCATGGTCACACCAAAAATGAACTAGTTAATACAGTCTAATATAAAGTAGTCAGTCTCCAGCCCCAAATCACTGACGTTTACTAAACCACATGAATTACTGTGTTCTACTGTAGAATCATAGACAGCTATTAAAAGACAAGAAAATCTGCAGCTATGAAAACTTGCAGCCAAATTCCACTAGATCCGTGTCCGGTCCGTCTCTGATCCGTCACAGCTCTGGATCTGATAGGTTTCTATTCTAGTCAATGTGTTAACTTCCACTGGATCCGCTCCGTTATGTTCCGGCTGCGTCTCTGATCTGGCAGGTCGGTGTCCTCCAGATCAGATACACAATCAATCTCAACAGAGCAGAAAACACAACCAGTGGGTGTTGACAGACAAGAGGGCACGGCGCTGGACCGCAGCGGATCAGAGACTGACTGGACACGGATCTCTCTAAAACCAGACCAGCATGTTGGGGTCTGTCCTGATTCGTTCATAAACTCCTTCAAATGTTCAAACAGCTGCTTCACAGGTACCTCACTACATCTGGAATATTAGACGGATAAGCCATGCTGAATGACTGTCGGGTGCTGTCAACCTTCTTCAGCTACAGTGAAAACAGCACTCCATAACTCTCAGTGCTTGTCAGATGCTGCTGGTGTGTGAGCGCTCGTTCTCTGCCTCCAGAGTGAACGATGTTTCATTTTAGCGCATTTACACACATCACTGGTGATGAATAAAGTCAGAACATGAATGTAACATCCATGGTGTCTAAGACTCATGTTTGGTGCTAGTTTGGATTAGGGATGTAAATTTCAAGTATTTTTCGTGATTGATCTTTGGAAATATTAAAGGTGACATATCATGCAAAATGACTTTTTAATGGTTCTCTACCTGAAATATGTTTCCCTGGCATGTCTACAAACCCCCGAGAATGAAAAAAATCCATTCTGCCCCTGTTCTGATTTCTCCACCTTTCTGTAAATGTGTGTGAAACCGAGCCGTTTCAGACTTCAGTGTTTTTGTTACGTCACAACAATATCTGGTCTGTAACAGGAAGTCAGAGCTTGGAGCTTGTTCAGCCCATAGACTGTATAAAATACAACTCAACCCTCCTCCGTATTTTCATTACCTGCACACGTGTGCTAACAAGGAGCTTAGGAGGGAGGCATGCTAGTTGTAGGCTGTCTTAATAAACACAAAGGTCGGTTTTACTCCCCACGTCTGCAGATTTGAAGATCTAGTGGATGATTTTTAGTTTATCATGGATAAGTGCGAGCGCTAGTTAGCATAGCCACATAGCTACATGTTCGTAGCTGTGTACCAAGACACACGTCGACATACTTATAAATAAAACAACAAGAAACACTAAATCTGTGACCAATGGTTCAGAAAGGTCCTGCTGCAGGCGCCTCTCCGTCAGGATCAGATTCAGGATCAGATTCAGAGGGTTGAAGTAACGCGGGTCTGTGAGCAGCCGTGTATATTCAGCATGTAAACATTAGATCAACGTGCTGGAGAGCCGAGGGCACATCCACTTCCTGAGGGGGCGTGGTCAGAGAGAAAACAGAGTGTTCTGAGGAGGACTGAAGAAGAGGGCTTTTCAGGCAGACCAAAATCTGATTTCAAAGTGTTTTTTTGAGCATAAACTATAAAAGACATGTTTTGGGGACCTCTTAGACCAATATATATTGATGAAAAACGCGTGATATGTCACCTTTAACGATCAATTATCGATTAAACGTTTTCCATGTAAAAAATAATGCCAAATGCGTTTTTCCCGTAAATCAAATTTTCCTTCACTGACACAGTGTTTATAACTGACAGTGTTGAATATCTACGGATCGTATTGAGGTGTTCAAGCTGTTAAACACGCTGAATATCAACATGTGGAGCAGGCGCACAGTCATACAGTCATAAAAGTGAAGGCTCAGACTTCAACAAGAGAACTGAACAGAAACATATTTCAGACTCACAGTGTCCAGTTTTCTGTCTACTCGTTCTTATTGAGAAAAATAAGCATGTGAACGTGGTTAGGTGTCAGTGGGAGGGCAACCGGGTCAGAATCAGTCCGGCGGCAGGAGAAAAATCGCTCGTGGAGACCTGTCACTCAGCCAAGCCCCCAGCTGAGCGTCCCCGCTGTGAGCAACACCTTCAGTCAGCGGATTCTGAAACATGCTTTAAATCTTAATACACCTCCCTGATAGCTGAACCAAATATGAAACCACATGATGTTTGAAGTTAATGTTCGATTCTGTCTCTGCAGAAACAAAGAGTGTCCCACCTGTCGTAAGAAGCTGGTATCAAAGAGGTCGCTGCGTCCTGACCCAAACTTCGATGCTCTGATTAGTAAGTGGCCTCACATGGAGGTATTTAAAGTCCACTCTCACTGAAGGGACACAAACAAAAAACAGAGGAAAAATATAATGATCCAAATTAATCTGTCTCAATTCAGGCAAGATTTACCCGAGTCGTGACGAGTACGAAGCCCACCAGGAGAGAGTGTTGGCCCGCATCAGCAAACACAACAACCAGCAGGCTCTGTCCCACAGCATAGAGGAGGGGCTGAAGATACAGGCCATGACCAGGTATACACACACACACACACACACACCACACACACACACACACACACCACACACACACACACACACACACACACACACACACACACACACACACACACACCTGTTAACTAAATACTTGCATGTTTGTCTTTGTCAGACTGCAGCGCGGTAAGAGACACACGGTGGAGAACGGCAGCGGAGCAGAGGACAACGGAGACTCCTCCCACTGTAGCAACGCCTCCGTCCACAGCAACCAGGTATGAGGTTGTGTTTGGAAGAGAACCAGGTGTGTTTGTACCTGGAGCCTGGTTTTACAGGCTACAGATATCACGTTAAAAAGCAGAAGAACAGACTCATGTTTCCTTGATGTGAAAGAGTTCTCGGTTCTGATTGTCAACAGGAATGAACGACTGATGGTAAAGCAGAACCCTCATTAAGGCCTCACTCGCTCTCAGTTTGTGAAGAGATGAATGGGTTGAAAGCTTGAATCCTGAATCTGACAAAGCAGTTTATTTATTTATTTCTTCTTTCAAACACAAAATTACTCAGAGCCAGAGATAAAATCTTGTTTTTGAACCTTCTTTGACAATTATAACGAACCTTGAAGCAAATTAAATCAAATACTGAAAGAAGATGCACTCTGAAAGACAGAATAACCCTGCACAGACTGCCTTTAATTGAAGATCTTATTTTGACATCTTTCCTTTGATCATGATGAAATCTGTGAGGATTGAAGTTTGAGGTTGTCTTAAAACCGTCAGTGTCGGACCATGTCCCTGCAGGAGGCCGGTCCCAGCATCAAACGCACCAAGACGAGCGACGACAGCGGCCTAGACATGGACAATGCTGCTGAGAACGGGGGCGGGGACTCTGTCATCGATGGTGGCGCCAGCGAGATCGAGCTGGTGTTCAGGCCACACCCCACCCTGATGGAGAAGGATGACGGTCACAACAGGTGAGGTGCATTTGGACCAAGAGTTCCAGGTCTTTTAGCCCCCAGAACTACTTTCCCCTGAACTAAAAGGTTCCTGTGCCCCCATTGTTGTCTGTATTTCGACCGCGGGCTGAAGTCCCAGGTAGATTGTGCAAATCAGGCCAGTGACGTATGGAGGAATAAAAGTAAATGCACTACACCACCAGACCAGTAGAGGGCAGTAAAACAAAGAGGAATGCCATTCATCACAGAAGACACCATAGAAGCAGATGGACAGGCAGGTATCATTCTGAGCACACAACAGTTAGCCTGTTAGCATGAAGAGACTCAGCTGGTCTGTTTTAGATGGTGCTATATTTCATCACAGATGGATTCCCTGAATCAACACGTGAGAGGAGATAAGCGCGAGTAGCAAAGACGTTTCAACACGGCCTTTAAAATCCTTTAAACTCAAAAAGCCGTGGCAGAGATCAGCCGGTGTTTTGGTTTAAACAGCGACCCTGTTAACTGGAGACTTTCAGCCGGATGCATCCCTCATAAACGTCTTTAGACCATCATTAAATATCTGATGAGGATATTTTGAAATCTTAATAAAAAACTAAACTAGTTGCATTCCCAGGAAACTCCCTCTGTGTTTCAAACAGCTGTTGTAAACTCCACAAACACTGACACGCTCAGCTGAAGGTCTCCAGTTTACAGGGTCACTTTTAAAACCGGAACACCGGGGGAGAGAGACGCATTCACGGTGGCTGAGAGAAGACTACTGTTACAAGCTGCTAATCAAGAGAATCACAGCTTCTTCTTTTGAAAAGTACACACACATACAAAAAAGATAGAACAAATAAAAACTAATGAAAGAAAGAGAAATCAAGTGAATCACAGATGTGTGTGATGTTATTGTGGACGGAGGGAGGAATAAAAACACTGAGGTTAATCTACCAATCAGACATGTTCAGCATTGCAAGGCCCCGCCCCCCAAGAGTCCCGGGACCTTTGAAAAGTACTACCCCCCTAGCAGGGGCTTTTTAGGGGGGAGATTATCTACCCTGAACTATATTTAGACCCTGGGTCCTCCGGTCGAAACGCATGTAGTTCAGGGGTAAAGTTCCTCCGGTTGAAAAGCGCCTTTAGACCGGGCTCTGTGTCAGCCTCGTTGATCCCTCAGGAGGTTCACCTGTTCGTGGTGTTGTGATCGTCTTCATTATTTAAGAGTGCATTGACACTGTAAAGCTAACAGTGTGGCTGCATGTTGTGTGGTGCGTTCGCAGTGTGGAGTTCGTCCCACGCTACATCAAGACGTCAGGTAACGCCACGGTGGATCACCTGTCGAAGTACCTGGCGGTCAGACTGGCTCTGGAGGAGCTGAGGAGAAACGCAGAGGCCAGTCCTGTGAACGTGGAGGCGGCCTCAGAGAAACAGTACACCATCTACATCCCTACTGCTGGAAACCAGTTCACTGTGAGTGTGCCACACACACACACACACACATACACACACACACACACACACACACACACACACACACACACACACACACACACTGCTCTGAGTTGATCCTGGGATACAAATGTATTTATATTTGTTGGACACAGATAATGTTCATGGTGGCTGATGTTTTAAACCCGTCTCTCACAGTCTTACATCTTATTGGTAACACCTGTCCCTCTCCTTTACCCTCTTTGGAATGATGAAAATGAAAACAGGATCTGCAGACTTAAGATGTTAAGAAGGACTTACTTTTATTTATTTAATGTTTGTTAACACAGGAGTCTGCAGGTAAAGGCTGGTTTATACTTCTGCGTCTCCCCTACGCAGCAGGGGCCGACGGTGTTGACGATGTTCTGCGTGTTGACGATGTTCTCCAGGCTGATGATGTTCTGTGTGTTGATGATGTTCTCCAGGCTGATGATTTTCTGCATGCTGTTCTCTGCCTGCAGGTTCTGAACGGTTCGTTCTCTCTGGAGCTGGTCAGTGAGAAGTACTGGAAGGTCAACAAACCCATGGAGCTCTACTTCGCTCCAACTAAAGAACACAAGTAGACATAAACATCTACACACACTCACATGCATCACAATGCACACATGCACACATGCACACACACACGCACACATGCACACATGCACACAGTGAAAGTACACACATGGACTCTGCTACAGCTGCACACACAGAAACACGGGAAGAGGATTGTGTGTGTGAGTGAAGGAGAGGAGAGGTTGGTGAGACCCTCCAAAGGACTCTTGTAAAAAGAAAACCCCTTGTTTTATATTCTCTGTATCTTTCTGTGTCTCTTTCTATCTTTTCTCTGTAGACGGCAGCAGATCAGTACAGCAGCTCAGTCACACTCATGAAGAGCTGCTCACAGTCTCTGAAATCACGCTCTGCTCACACCCCAAGGAAGACAAACAACAACGTGTTTTACTCTCTGCAGAGGCCGGCCTTTATGCTCTGTGATTCTGTCTGCACCCGAGAGACGCTCAACACTCAGATTCAGACTGTGAGGAGGAGGAGTATGAGTGTGACGTGTATGGAAGCCCAGAAATGCCATGATAGTGTAACAGCCGCCTGAATTAAAAATAAACATTGAGATATTTAACTTTGAGGACCATATGTCCGTACCCGTATTCATAGAAGCAGTTTATCTGGAGGCTGCTGTTTAAAAAGTCCTGAAGGCAGCCGGTCAGAATAAAACAGATAGAATCACTAACTGTAGGAGTCTGAGCTGTTGAATCTATCCGTACCACATTATTTAAAATCAAATCAGTCTTTGATTCTGCCACGTGTCATTACCCAGCCCTAACTCTAAACCTGTTCATTCAGCACAGTCTGTGCACTCTGAATCAAATCTCTTAATCTTGCACAATTCAAACATCTCCCAGTGGAGATCTTTGGAGAGATTTTAAACACCTAATGTCTGACAGACCGGTGTCAGAGTAAATATCTCCTTGTTCTCCTAAAAGGGGCAGTTATTGGTCGACTTTCTGGAGCTTTCATTCTCCCAGAGACGTTCCTCTCAGGTGAAGTCTCACAGTCAGACAGACTGAAGTCACGTTGTGTATCTGGGCCTGAGTCTTTGCTGTCGGTACAATGTGTGCTCCCTCTGAGGACCTCTGGACCTCAGAGGGAGCACACTGGATGTTTCTAAAGATGAAGCAGACCAATAGTTTTCAGTTTTTTGATAATGTTGAAGTGTTCTCTGAACTTCTGCTCTGTTTTGACTTGTCTGTGTAGTATTTTCAAATAAAACCAGAGATGTGACCCGCTGCAGTCTGTCAACTGAACAACTGTAACAAGGAGAGTCAATCTGTGGGATCCAGGGACCGTCAGACGGTGCTTTTTAAACCGCTGAAGTCCAATAGTTAGTCTGGATAATCACATCTTTAATTGCATGTTTATTACTCCATCATTTTGCATTTATAAACAGATGTTATGTCCATATTAACAAAGTAAAGTGAAGAAGGCCAACCTGAGCACAGACCTCAGACCTGCAGTGAGTTTACACCCTTGATCGCTCGCTAACCTCAGTCCGGTAGCTGCACCTGTATGCTTTGCTCAGACTCATGGTCAAATTCCACCTGATCTGTGTCCGGTCCATCTCTGATCCATCACAGCACTGGATCTGATAGGTTTCTATTTTAGTCAATGTGTTAACTTCCACTGGATCCGCTCCGTTGCGTTCCAGCTGCGTCTCTGATCCAGCAGGTCGGAGTCCTCCGGATCAGATACACAAGACTTCTATTTTTGCCGGATGCCGGAGCACAACGCATCAATCTCAACAGAGCAGATGGAGCGGGACAGGAAGTCAGGTCCAGATCGTATTTCACTTAACTACAACAACAAACCAAAGTCATGATGAGCGGAGCCAGGCCTGGAGTCAACAGGTCAGAGGTTTTCAGAGGACCAGAAAGACAACATGGATGAGGAGAGGAGGAGGAGAATCCTTGATTCAGTGATTACTGCAGGAAAACCTCGGTCACATGACTCCAGCTGTCCGGAGGTCCTGCTCCGTGCTGCGTTCTGAAAACCCAACCGGTGGGTGTTGATGGATGAAAGGGCACTGCGCCGGATGGAAGATGGACTGAACACAGATCTGGTGGAAGTCCCTTGTCAGAGTCCCTCAGTGGTATTTTGAAGATCACTTGGACCTGTCACATGATTCGTCTGAGCTTTGAAAGGTGCACCTCACTTTAAAAACTCAGCTGCGTCTTTATAATCCATCACAGCAGCACCAGGACACAGGGAGAAGCTGAGGTGGCTCAGCGACGGGGGCGATTCTTGTGTGACAGTTAATGTCAGACCTGAAGTGGATTGGGATTATCAGTCACGTAGCTGTTGTGTTGATCTGTTACCTGTAGGAACAAACGTCGCTCTCGTGGCTGCTCGGCCTTTTATAAATGTCTTTTTCAACATGCCCAGGAAGAAGTGTGTGAGTCAGTTTTTTGCAGCATCATAGACGGTTTCAGTACTCACCATCTCCACAAACCTGCACCTTTGGACGGTATCTGTTACAGGACTGTTTTGTAGAGGACTCTCAAACAGTCGAGTTTCTGTACCATGTTTGATGAAGTAGTTTCAGTCTCCGTGTAGCAGACTGGGGTCTGAAAGTGTTTGTATCATAAATGTGCTGTTCTTTTACCGGCTCATTCACTTTTTGCCCACAAAAACCCAAACTGGACAAAAACAAACATTAAACTCATTCATGTCTCAACCCGGGTGTTTACAGCTGGACTGTGTGTGTGAAGGAATGTAAACCTGAGAGAAACCAGGGGGGGACGTTTTAGAAATCTCCAATCATGACGCCATCATCACAGCTCTCATGTTTTATGAAGTGAAATTACTCTTAGTGGGGAGAGATGTGTGCTTCAAATCATCTTCCTCTTCCTCATACAGCTCTCTCCTCTGTAGGGTCCTTTCTGTCAGGCTCAGGAATGGATGTTATTCTAATAGTCTGTCAGAAACAAACAAAAGAAACTGAGTGGACTCATTCTGATGCTGCAACTCCCAATGCCATGACTCACTGCTACAGTAGATATCAAAAGTCTCCACCCACTGTTAAAATGTCAGGTTTGTGATGTAAAAAAATGAGACCAAGATAAATCATGTCAGAACTTTTTCCACCTTTAATGTGACCTATAACATGAACAATTCAACTGAAAAAAAACTCTTTTAGGGGGAAGAATAAAAACTAAATAACTAAAATAATGTGGTTTCATAAGTGTACACACCCTTTAACTAATAACTGTTTGAAGCACCTTTTGATTTTATCACAGCACTCTGTTTTTATTGTAGAGTCTATTATCATGGCACATCTTGACGTGGTGATATTTTCTTCTTTACAAAAAACTTCCAAATCCATCAGATAGTGAGGATATCTCCTGTGCACAGCCCTCTTCAGACCACCCCACAGATATTCAACTGGATTCAGGTCTGGACTCTGGCTGGGCCATTCCAAAACTTGAATCTTCTTCTGGTGAAGCCATGCTTTTGTTGATTTGGATGTATGCTTTGGTTTGTTGTCGTGTTGAAAGGTGAAGTTCCTCTTCATCTTCATTTCTAACGGAGGTCTGGAGGTTTTGTGTTAAACTGACTGGGTTTGTAACTGTTCATACTTCCCTCCACCTTGACTAAGGCCCTGGTTCCACCTGAAGAAAAACAGGCCCAAAGCATGATGCTGCCCCCACCATGCTTCTCTGTGGGTCTGGTGTTCTTTATGTGATGTGCAGTGTTGTTTTTATGACAAACATACCTTTTGGAATTATGGCCACAAAGTTCAACCTTGGTTTCATCAGACCAGAAAACATTTGATGCTTTTGGGAGACTTCATGTGTGTTTTTGAAACATGTTGCCGGGCTTGGATGTTTTTCTTCATAAGAAAAGTCTTCCCTCTTGCCACCTACCAATAGCAGAAACATATGAAGAATAGGAGAGATGTTGTCACATGTAGTACACAGACAGTACTAGTCAGAAATCCCTGCAGCTCTTTAATGTTGCTGTAGACCTCTTGGAAGCATCCCTGACCAGTTTTTTCTTTTCATCAGTTTTGGAGGGATCAATCAATCTTTATTTGTACAACACCAAATCACAACAAATGTTATCTCAAGACTCTTTTACAAACAGAGCAGGTCTAGATCGCTCTATGTCAAATTATGAACAGAGACCCAACACCAAGACAGGGTAAGACTCAGTCTGACCCCACCTTAATCCACCATGAGCATTGCACCTCGCAGTATTTAGCTAGTTACAGTGGAGAGGACAAACTTCCTTTAACAGGCAGAAACCTCGAGCAGGACCAGACTCATGTTAGACAGATGCCTCGACAGTTGGGTCTGGAAAGAGGGATAGAGGAGAACAAGAGAGAGAGGGAGCGGTGATAGTGATGAGACGAGTCGTAGTAGTGTTGCTGCTGGAGTCCAGCACGTCTGTATCAGCTGGAGTCTGGATCGTCCACAGCAGGAGGACGTATACGGCAGCTCAGAGGAACCTACGAGACAAGGGAGCTCAGGGACTCCAGAAAGGTCTATGGTTAGTAACTTTAATGGGACAGGTAGAGTTAAAGTAAGTGATGAGGGGTTGGGGGGAAGGGGGTGAGATAGGATCTCAGTGTGCCAGTTCCACCGGCAGTCTAAGCCTATAGCAGCATAACTAAGAGCTGGTCCAAGCCTGATCCAGCTCTAACTATAAGCTTTATCAAAAAGGAAAGTTTGAAGCCTACTCTTAAAAGTAGAGAGGGTGTCTGCCTCCCGGAACCTGACTGGTAGATGATTCCAAAGGAGAGGGGCCTGATAACTGAAGGTTCTACCTCCATACTACTTTTAGAGACTTTAGGTAGGACCAGCAGGCCTGCATGTTGGGAGCGTAGAGTTCTAGAGGGGTAATAGGGCACTATGAGCTCTTTAAGATATGAAGGTGTCTGATCATTAAGGGCTTTGTAGGTTAAAAGAAGGATTTTAAATTCTAGTCTAGATTTTATGAGGAGTCAGTGTAGAGAAGCTAACACTGGAGAGATGTGCTCTCTCTTCCTGGTTCTAGTCAGTACTCAAGCTGCAGCACTTTGGACCAGCTGAAGAGTCTTTAGAGACTTATTGGGGCAGCCTGATCCTTTAAATGATGACAGGTGTATACTGAGGACTATGTCGTGAGTTTGAATGTGATTGGTTAATTCTGAACACAGACACATCCCCAGGTATAAGAGGGTGTGTACTCTTCTGAAACCACATTGTTTTAGTTATTTAGTTTTTATTCTTCCCCCGTACAGATTTTAATTGTGTTTAGTTGAATTGTTCATGTTATAGGTCACACTAAAGGTGGAAAAAGTCTGTTTTATCTTGGTCTAGTTTTTTTCACATTTTAACAGGGGGGTGTAGACTTGTATATTTACTGTATGTAAACAGATGAAGCTTATCTTCTTACAGAAACAAAAAACAGGAGAGTCATGCGTCCATTTTCAGGTATAGCACTTTATTTTTCAGATATAAAAAACAGGCCCCAAACAACAGAATCATGACGTGAGTAGAAAACAAACAGACGATAAACAAAGATGGTCTCACAGTAAAGAAAGGAGAGGTATCCCAGCATGCACTGAGACAACACAGGAAAGCATCCTCCATCTGAAAGCAAGCTGTTCCATTTACTGAACCTGGAGGACAGAGAGGCTTCAGAGGAGGACGAGGAGGAAGAAGAGGAAGAGGAGGTGTTATAGGAGCCAGCGGAGGCATCAGAGCACAGAGCAGCTTTAGAGAGAGAGTTCAGGTGAAGCGTGAATGTGTCCTCCCTGCGTGGCTGACAGACAGTGCGAGGTGCCAGCACCCCCCGACAGACCGCCAGCCCCTCTGAGTCCCCCTGCTCAGAGTGAGACCAGAGGACTGAGGAAGGACTTCAGTATAAAAATAAAAACAGAAGAAGAGGCTTGTCTCTGCGCTCAGCTCCGATGATCGAGTGTCGGTCAGACCAACATCTGGTACCAGAGGGACCATCACACGGTCTTCCTGGCAGTCAGGACTCGGACTATAGATCCCACTCCTCCTACAGCCAGAGCCTGAGGACAGAAGTATAAAGCAGCCATTAGTGATCAGAAGAATGAAGGACAAGTCCTGCCCTTCTCGTAACAGGTCCACCAAATAGTCCTCATGAAGCCTGCTGTCTGCGTCTGTGCTGACCTAACGAGGACTCTACGTACTGCATCAGTGTCCACGGTCCCACTACTTTCTCTGCTGACTCCGAGCGCATCATCCGAGCATACTATGTTAAGTTGGAGCTGGAGGGTTGATCATGCTGCAGTAATTGCAAAGAAGACGAGAGAGGAGGCGTCAGAGGAGATGTGAGGTACGGTAAAGAACGATGCGACCCAGCAGAACCATCACAGGGGTACAGTTTGCATCAATTCAATCAGGAGCTGTGTTTTTACACGTGCACATCCGGCTGTCTGTGCAGGCGACATGAACCTTTAGTGTAGCTTTGGCATAAAGTCAACGCAGAAGTATAAACCCGACTGTACACCGTGGGACCGGTCTGTGTTTGTTTCCCGGGTCTTTTAGCCCCAGAACTACTTCACCCGGAACTGAAGGGTTCCTGTGCCCCCATTGTTGTCTGCGTTTTGACTGCGGGCTTAGCGGGCTCTGAGCAACACAACAGTTAGCCTGTTAGCATGAAGAGACTCAGCTGGTCTGTTTTAGATGGTGCTATATTTCATCACAGATGGATTCACTGAATCAACACGTGAGAGGAGATAAGCGCGAGTAGCAAAGACGTTTCAACACGGCTTTAAAATCCTTTTGAACTCAAAAAGCCGTGGCAGAGATCGACCGGTGTTTTGGTTTAAACAGCGACCCTGTTAACTGGAGACTCTCAGCCGGATGCATCCCTCATAAACGTCTTTAGACCATCATTAAATATCTGATGAGGATATTTTGAAATCTTAATAAAAACTAAACTAGTTTGCATTCCCAGGAACTCCCTCTGTGTTTCAACAGCTGTGTAAACTCCACAAACACTGACACGTTCAGCTGAAGGTCTCCAGTTTACAGGGTCACTTTTAAAACCGGAACACCGGGAGAGACGCATTCACGGTGGGCTGAGAGAAGACTACTGTTACAAGCTGCTAAATCAAGAGAATCACAGCTCTTCTTTTGAAAAGTACACACACATACAAAAAGATAGAACAAATAAAAACTAATGAAAGAAAGAGAAATCAAGTGAATCACAGATGTGTGTGATGTTATTGTGGACGGAGGGAGGAATAAAAACACTGAAGTTAATCTACCAATCAGACATGTTCAGCATTGCAGGCCACGCCCCCTGAAAGTCCCGGGACCTTTGAAAAGTACTACCCCCATATCAGGGGCTTTTTAGGGGGGAAGATGATCTACCCATTTACTAAATTAAGACCCTGGGTCCACCGGTCCAAATGCACGTAGTTCAGGTGTAAAGTTCCTGCGGTCTCTCAAACTAAATACCTCTAGTTATCTGGAGCACTGTGATGCTGTCAGAGCTCAGGCTGCCTCCTACAAACACCATGCAAACTCATCTGCTTTTTCTGTGAACTTTGAAGTTTAGATTTTATAAAAACAGAGTAATAATCTGGTTCCATGTGTTCATGCTTTGATAAGTTCAGCTGCAGAGACCCTGGGCAGTGTGATGATGATCTCAACAGCCAGTCTCATTTTTAAAGACGCCCCCTCCCGTAAACAGACGGCCTCCTCCTCTCTTTGTGTCGTTTCATGGTGTCGTACCTTTTCGTGCCACTGCAGCAGCACGGCGCTGCTGTTGTCGGACGGCTTCTCGAAGCCTCTGTAGATGTATTTCATCAGCAGGTCCACTCCAGCTCTGTCCAGAGAGCCCACAGCCTTCTCGATGTCACTGCTCTTAAAACTGCTCAGCACCCGCAGCACCAGCTGCTCCGCCGCTCCTACAGACACACGCCGACACACAGACACACACAGACACAGACACACACAGACACAGACACACAACACACATACACACATACACAAACACAAACACACACACAGTGTAATGACTCCAGAATATCTTTTCACCACACTCCCAACATGCAGGCTGGTCCTACCTAAAGTCTCTAAAAGTAGTATGGGAGGTAGAACCTTCAGTTATCATGCCCCTCTCCTTTGGAATCATCTACCAGTCAGGGTCCGGGAGGCAGACACCCTCTCCACTTTTAAGAGTAGGCTTCAAACTTTCCTTTTTGACAAAGCTTATAGTTAGAGCTTTGACCAGCTCTTAGTTATGCTGCTATAGGCTTAGACTGCCGGGGGAACTGGCACACTGGAATCCTATCTCAACCCCTTCCCCCCATCCCCCTCATCTCTTACTTTAACTCTCCCTGTCCCATTAAAGTTGCTAACCATAGACCTTTCTGGAGTCCTTGAGCTCCCTTGTCTCGTAGGTTCCTCTGCTGATACGGACTTGCTGGCAACAGCTATTACTACTCATCTCATCACTATCACCGCTCCCTCTCTCTCTTATTCTCCTCTATCCCTCTTTCCAGACCCAACTCGGTCGAGGCAGAGTCTGTCTAACATGAGTCTGGTCTGCTCGAGGTTTCTGCCTGTTAAAGGAAGTTTGTCCTCTCTGCTGTAACTAGCTAAATACTGTGAGGTGCAATGCTCATAGTGGATTAAGGTGGGGTCAGACTGAGTCTTATCCTGTCTTGGTGTTGGGTCTCTGTTCATAATTTGACATAGAGTGGTCTAGACCTGCTCTGTTTGTAAAAGAGTCTTGAGATAACGTTTGTTGTGATTTGACGCTTATAAATAAAGATTGATTGATTTCTCTCCATTAAAAAAAGACACTAAAAACAGGCTCAGGTGGCAGGAGGGGAACTATGCTGTGAGACCTCCACATTAGATGACAAAATCTGCTGTTTGGTAGACCTGGTTAGTGGTCAGTCAGGACTCTCTCAATCTGTATTGTGGGGACTTCCTCTGCCCCTGTTATAGCTCTTACTGTGTATTTACTGGTTTGTGTCTTTCTGTTCTCTGCGAGTCCTTCCTCGGCTACTTCCTGTTCTGTATTTTTACCCACAAGAGACGCCGTACTTCAACTATCAGACTCTGAATGTGCTCAGAAACTCCAAGAACATGCTGTGCAGACAACGGCTGCAACTAGGAGGAGCTCCAGGTGACACGCAGGTCAAGAGAGGGTGCAGCATGAAGAGTATGACGGAACAACACAGTACCTTGGTGTTCTGGTTCTTGGTGTGATGGGAGGGTTCTTCAGCACCGCCAGGAGAGCTGCGTTCATGTTCCCCGTGAAAACAGGAGTCAAGGAAAGAACAGTTTCACAGTACACACAGGTACAGACTCACAGGTACAGACTCACAGGTACAGACTCATAGCTACAGACTCACAGGTACAGACTCACAGGTGCAGACTCACAGGTGCAGACTCACAGGTGCAGACTCACAGGTACAGACTCACAGCTACAGACTCACAGGTACAGACTCACAGGTGCAGACTCACAGGTGCAGACTCACAGGTACAGACTCATAGCTACAGACTCACAGGTACAGAACAGGTACAGACTCACAGGTATAGACTCACAGGTACAGACTCACAGGTGCAGACTCACAGGTACAGACTCATAGCTACAGACTCACAGGTACAGACTCACAGGTACAGACCCACAGGTACAGACTCACAGGTACAGACTCACAGGTACAGACTCACAGGTACAGACTCACAGGTACAGACTCACTTCTGCAGACTCACAGGTACAGACTCACAGGTACAGACTCACAGGTACAGACTCACAGGTGCAGACTCACAGCGGTACAGACAGGACAGAGGTACGATCATCGTTACAGCCACAGGTACAGACACCACAGATGTACAGACACACCAGGTACAGGACTTACAGGTACCGACTTACAGGTCCAGACTCACAGAGGTACAGATCACAGCTACAGACTCACAGCTACAGACTCACAGGTACAGACACACAGCTACAGACTCACAGGTACAGACACACAGCTACAGACTCACAGGTCCAGACACACAGCTACAGACTCACAGGTACATACTCACAGAGGTACAGACGCACAGTACAGACGCACAGGTGCAGACTCACAGGTACCGACTCGCAGGTACAGACAGCACAGGTACAGACCACACACAGGTACTAGACACAGAGGTACAGACACGACAGCATTGTATGATGTCATTGAATGATCATCTGCTCTCTGTATCGCATGGCAGAGTTCCACCCCGATGCGCTCACATACACACATCGCAGCACAATGACACGATAAATGTTCATCAACAATTTGTTTTTTCAAGACCAAAACGAGACTATGACGAGTTAAAGTGCATCACTGATAATATAAACTCTGATGTAAACTTTAGTGGCCGACAGTCAGACATTAAGAGTTCATATTTTCCCTGCTGTGCGTCTAATCTTTAGAAATGAAAGCTCTGCGTTCCTGTGACAGGCTGAGTTATTATCTGAGGGGCTCAGTGTTAGCTTGGTCTCTACCTGCAGCAGGTGTGCTGTGTGAACCAGTCTCCTCTTCATTGAGGATTTTTACCCCCGGTGTGCGTTAGTGACATGAACACAACCGGGAGTCTGTTTAATATTTGACTTGTCATGTTTTCACCGTAAAAAGCATCTACAGCTTGATTTAATCCAGTTTGGTGAAACATCAGACACATTCAGTAAGTTTGGATCAACTCCTGAGTATCAAAGAGTGCCGTGAGCTGACTGTCTCTCCAGAACGCAGGTGCATTCAGGGACCATCGTAAAAGTGCAGACCTATTTTGCGTTCATGGCATTTTTATTTGAATCAAGAGAATCAGATATAGTGGTCACATTAAGAATGTTCCCTTTTACTTTTTTTGCAGGCTAGATTATTCAACTTAAGATATTACAAAAAGAAAAGTTTTAAAAGAGTGAAATGTTGACGATTTTTATACTTGGTAAAACTGATAACCAAAATGATATCTGATGGACTACATAGATGGATAGATTGTGGCACAGTCTGTCTGTCAGGTGTAGAAACACCAGGTGGGGTACTTTCATTTTGCATTCACATTTTTATAATGTCCTCATTTTTATTCTAGTAGTATTTATTTTTATATACATATATTTTAATTCTTATTTATTACTTTGAGATTGTTTTCTCTATTGTTAAAATGTTGTGTGGAACATGTTACAGTAAAGTTGTTATCTGTAGCCTGTGTAGTTTTTATAGTGCCACAAAATAGTGACCTCACTGTTGAAGCATGGGGGTATGGCACCATCTTATGGAATGTTTACAATGCCAAATGAAATGATGATCAATGTTTCAGAATCATTCCCACCAACAGAGTATATGTATTGGTGGGATGTGTAAGTTTGAATTATTCTGATCCAAATCTTAGAACTGCTACCAGTGATTGTTTCCTTGATAAAAACAGTTACCCCTGGTTGACTTCTAAAAAATCAATCAATATATCAATGAGTCAGAGAGCCAGTCATTTGAACGGCTCTTTGAATGAACGGCTCCTCGAGATCCGGTTCCCTTCAAAGAGCCATAAATCCCAGCTCTTTGAACCTTTAAAGTGACAGATGTGTTGAAGAGGAGCGACCACACCTTACAGACCTGACACCCGGAAGTAGCAGCCTCACCACGGAAATACCCTCCAGAGTCCAGTCTGAGACTAAAAACATCATTCATGAATCTGCACCTGAAACATCTACATCTACCTTTAGTCTGACTTTATCCAAATACAGAGCTAACTGGGACTGAGATCGATCACTGTCCGGTGTGCTCAGCTGGAGCATGTTTGTGTGTGTGAGAACACTCGGTGAAGCTCGTTGTGATGACTAACATGATACTAGTAGAAGGATACTGTCTGAGCAGAGTTCTCTTAATGACTAACCTGACTCCAGTGTAAGGATATTAAGAGGAATAAAGGATATTGTCTGAGCAGGGAGTCCACCTCCGCCTCGTCTGGACCGCTCTGGTTCTCCCCTCCGTCGTCTTCATCCACAAACTTGTTCTCATCGTATTCATCCACGTCCACCCTCCTGAACTGAGCGGAGATCGTGTTTTTAGACATTTCCCCGCAGAAACACAGAGGATCTAACCGTGAGACAGAAAACACGAACACTGAGCACAGACCAGAGCCCCGGGCACTTCCTCACTTCTTCACTTCCGCTTCTTCTTCTTCTCTTCTCCTCCTCCTCCTCCTCCTCCTCATCCTCCTCCTTCCTCTTCTTCTTTTGATTGGCGGTAGGCAACCAGTTTAAAAGGGCATCACCGCCACCTACCGGACAGGAGTGTGCCACAGGAACTTGGCAGCGGACCTAAAACTGACTTAATTAAAATATAAAAATAAAACAAAAATATAAATAAATAATAACACTTGTGATAATAACTACATCACAAAAACAATGTAATAATGAGCCTATAACTAAATGATCTCTAATAACCATCACCCTTAAAGCTGGGGTCTTATGGAGCTAAATCAAGGCCAAAAGTTTTGATCATTTGAAATTCCACTCGCGGCGTGGCCACGTCTCTGGCACTTTTTAGGGGTGTTACTGTTGAAGAGACGTGCGGCTGCTAGCTGAGCAACGCCTCATACCTTCACTGGATTTTACAAGTTGGATGTGACTGCGCACAGGCCGCATGAGCGCAGGCACAGTGCCCATTACGCATACCAAATACATAAGTTTTATTCCAAGTCTTCAAGGTGAGCTGGTCTGGCAATATGGGAGTCTCTATCAGCGTATCATATTTATTAATATTAATAATGAGTGCTAAATTGCATGTGCAAACAAAACATTGCACGGTTATTTCTGGGCGTGTTACGGGTAATCTACTATGATTGTGTGTGCAATTGATAGCAGGTGCCTAAGTGGTGCGGACCGCCCTATTTCAGGATTTTACGTGTGCTACCGGCTGTCACCATGGAGAGTTTGAGAGAGCAGAGTGGCCGTAAACAATAAATGAAGTTTGAAGTCATGGAGTTGGAGGTTTTGGTGGAGGAGGCAAATAAACACATCAGTGAACTCCAGCAGAGACATCTCAGTGTTGACAGAAGAAACGTGATTTGGGAGAATGGGAAAAAAAGTGATTTCATTATTTGAAAAGTGTTTAGTAAATTGTCCGTCATGACATTAAAAATAATTTCTATCTCTTTGTTCTTAAATGGAGAATCTTCATCAGATGTCTGACAATCCCTGCCGCACTCCTCAAATCAGCTCAGACCAGAAAACACTCAGCAGATCCCCGAAGGCGTCCAGATTGTTATGATGACATTAATCAGGAGTTGCTGCAGCAACAAAGAAATCAGACGGATGGGTTACAGGTAGGGATGGAAGGATACACTCAACCTTAGATTTCATTTGAATCCCGATTTTTGGTTCACAAAACCATTTACTCACAATTCTCTAACGATTTTCAAGAAAACTGGATTGAACTCAAAGTTTAAATAACTATTATTTTATTTCAGTCCTCAGATATGGACTGTTGGGATATATAATTGTTCTCTTATATTTCTTGGTACACAAAGTCATCCTTTTCATTTTGAAGGTGTGTTGGAACTCAAATAAAACCACTGCACACTTTTTTCAGCACCTTGTAAAAAATCTAAAATCATCGTACAAAATAACTTGATGGAAATATCAGAACAATTATAGAGAAATGTAAAGTGAACGATTCCCAAATGAAAGTATTAAACATTAAAACAAATAAGGTCAATCTCTTTAAATTAGGGATGTAAATTTCAGTATTTTCCCTGATCGATCTGTGGAAATGTTATCAATTATCATTTAATCATTAAAAAATGTGAATGTTTGCCATGTCAAAAATAATGACAAATGTGTTTTTTCCCCTAAATCAAATGTTCCTTCACGACACAGTGTTTATTACTGACAGTATTAAACAACTACAGATCATATTGAGATGTTCAACATGTTAACACGCTGAATATCAACGTGAGGAGCAGGCTTCTAAATAATCTCTGTGGATTAGGGATGACCACAATGAATCGATTATGGATTATTGATTGTTAAGAAATTACTTGAAACACATTTTTGTTATCAATTTTCCGTCACGTGGAACAAACATCAATGATCTCATATTACACTCAGCTATCAGGGAGGTGTTTGAAGTTTAAAGCATGTTTGGATGTGAATCAGCTGTTAAAGGTGTTGCGCACAGCGAAGATGCTCAGCTGGCGGCTGCAACTGTGCGTCAGGTCTCCACGTGCGCTTTTGTAAGAGGATCAATACAAACCTGCTGCCAACAATGACTCGGACACAAAGGTTGACAGCTTTAAACAGGATATTTTAACCTTTGGATACGAAGGCAACAGACTGGTGGGAAATTCTGGTATGCTACGTTTACAGACCAGCAACATCAGAGCCGTCTGAGCTTTTCTCCAGCGGGACTGATTATGACCCGGTTGCGCTCCTGGCTGACACCTGATTGAATACACATGTTTATTTTTCTCAATAAGAACGAGTAGACAGAAACTGGACACTGTGAGTCTGAAGTACTTTTCTGTTAGTATTATGAGCCTTCACTTTATAAGACTATGCCCACAGAGAATATTTTAATGAGCCTGATTGTTGATAATCTGCGTGTCAAACGTGTGCCCGTATTCAATCCCGTCAGTTATTTGCATTTTGTTGCTGTAAAAAAATTAAATTTAGGGGGAAAACAACCTATTTGACATTGTTTTTGACGTAAGAATAATGTTTTTTTTTAATCAATTAATCGATAATTGATCGTTAACATTTCCAAAAATCGATCACAGAAAATACTTAAAATGTACATCCCTACTGTGGATGCATGGTCATAGAGTGAAGACTCAGACTACAACATGTGGATTTACTGCAGCAGGACAACTGAACAGGATCAGAGTTTGGACTCACAGTGTCCAGTTTTCTGTCTACTGGTTCTTTTGAGAAAAATAAGCATTTAAACGCGGTAAGGTTTCAGCCGGGAGCAACCGAGTCAGAATCAGTCGGCGGCGGAGAAAAAAAGCTCTTGTGGAGACTTGTCACTCAGCTGCAGCCCCCAGCTGAGCGTCTCCGCTGTGAGCTACACCTTCAGTCAGCTGATTCTGAAACATGCTTTAAACTTCAAACACCTCCACTCAGAGAGTGACGAGAGAGCAGCAAGAGACTTCATGATGTTGAACAAGTGGAGCATAATGCAGATAGCGCCTTCTACTGTTTAAAAATACACTGCTCAAAAAAATAAAAGGGAACACTTAAAAATGACAATGTAACTCCAAATCAATCCCACTTCTGTAATATCAACCTGTCCAGTTAAGAAGCAACACTGATTGTGAATCAACTTCACCTGCTGTTGTGCAAATGAAACAGACAACAGGTGGAAATGAGAGCCAATTAGCAAGACAACCCCTATAAAGGAATGGTTCTGCAGGTGGAGGCCACAGACCATTTCACTGTCCTCATCCTTTCTGCCTGATTTTTGGTCACTTTTGTATTTTACCAGTGCCCTCACCACTAGAGGTAGCATGCGGCGGTGTCTGCAACCCACAGAAGTTGCTCAGGTAGTGCAGCTCATCCAGGGTGGCACATCAATGCGCGCTGTGGCAAGAAGGTTTGCTGTGTCTCCCAGCACAGTGTCAAGAGCATGGAGGAGATACCAGGAGACAGGCCAGTACACCAGGAGACATGGAGGGGGCCGGAGGAGGACCGCTATCTGCTCGTTTGTGCAAGGAGGAACAGGAGGAGCACTGCCAGAGACTTACAAAAGGACCTCCAGCAGGCCACTAATGTGCATGTTTCTGCTCAAACTGTGAGAAACAGACTCCATGAGGGTGGTATGAGGGCCAGACGTCCACAAGTGGGGTCTGTGCTCACAGCCCAACACCGTGCATGCTGATTGGCATTTGCCAAAGAAAACCAGGATTGGCAGATTCGCCATTGGCGCCCTGTACTCTTCACGGATGAGAGCAGGTTCACACTGAGCACATGTGACAGACGTGACAGAGTCTGGAGACGCTGTGGAGAACGTTCTGCTGCCTGCAACATCCTCCAGCATGACCGGTTTGGCAGTGGGTCAGTGATGTTTTGGGGAGGCATATCCTTGGATGGCCGCACAGACCTCCATGTGCTAGCCAGAGGTACCCTGACTGCCATTAAGTACCGGGGTGAGATCTATCCATGTCTCGTTCTATCCACCAATGCCACGTTGCACCACAGACTGTCCAGGAGTTCATTGATGCCCCGATCCAGGTCTAGGAGGAGATCCCTCAGGAGAACATCCATCTTCTCATCAGGAGCGTGCCCAGACATTGTAGGGAGTGCATACAGGCACGTGTGTTATGGATTGTAACCAGGACTGGACCCAAAAGCAGAACTCAGGCAGGCAGGTTCAGCAGCAGACAGGGAAGCGATCAGCATGAGAGCAGGAAGCATGCACAGCAATCTCACTGAAACTGAAGTACGATCTGGAGATAAGTAGGAGGACATCCAGAGGCTTTATAGTAGAGGGTTGATTAGTGAATGGGCTTCACCTGGTGCAGCCTGTTGATTGAAAACCACATTCACCCACAAGAAACAAACAAGGGGAAGAGACACAGGAGGAGGAGTAACAGACAGGGAAATGACAAAACACACACACAAAGAGGGAGAGGGGAGGACTGCCATGATGAGGATCATGACAACGTGGAGGCCACACACACTACTGAGCCTCATTTTGAATTGTCTTGAGGAATTCCCACAGAATTTGGATCAGCCTGTGATCTGATTTTCCACTTTGATTTTGAGTATGATTCTGAATCCAGTCCTCCATGGGTTAATGATTTGATTTCCATCGATCATTTTTATGTTATTTGGTTCTCAACACATTCCACTTTGTAATGAATAAAGATTTTCAACTGGAATATTTCATTAATCAAGATCTAGGATGGGTTGTTTAAGTGTTCCCTTTATTTTTTGAGCAGTGTAATATCCAGATAAAAATTTAGTTGAATTTTAATCCACCTTGATTTGTATTGATTTTTTACCGTCTTGCGATATATCCTTACATCTCCTAAAAGCATCAAATGTTTTATGGTCTGATGAAACCAAGGTGGAACTTTTTGTCCATAATTCCAAAAGGTATGTTTATCATAAAAACAACACTGCACATCACATAAAGAACACCAGACCCACAGAGAGGCATGGTGGGGGCAGCATCATGCTTTGGGCCTGTTTTTCTTCAGCTGGAACCAGGGCCTTAGTCAAGGTGGAGGGAAGTATGAACAGTTACAAACACCAGTCAGTTTAACACAAAACCTCCAGACCTCCATTAGAAAGATGAAGATGAAGAGGAACTTCACCTTTCAACATGACAACAAACCAAAGCATACATCCAAATCAACAACAGCATGGCTTCACCAGAAGAAGATTCAAGTTTTGGAATGGTCCAGCCAGAGTCCAGACCTGAATCCAGTTGAATATCTGTGGGGTGGTCTGAAGAGGGCTGTGCACAGGAGATGTCCTCACTATCTGATGGATTTGGAGTTTTTTTGTAAAGAAGAATGGGCAAATATCACCACTTCAAGATGTGCCATGCTAATAGACTGCTACAATAAAAACAGAGTGCTGTAATAAAATCAAAAGGTGCTTCAAACAGTTATTAGTTAAAGGGTGTGTACACTTATGAAACCACATTATTTTAGTTTGTATTTTTTATTCTTCCCCCTAAAAGATTTAAATTTTTTGTTTTAATTTGAATTGTTCATGTTATAGGTCACATTAAAGGTGGAAAAAGTTCTGACATGATTTATCTTGGTCTCATTTTTTTACATCACAAAACCTGACACTTTAACAGGGGGGTGGAGACTTTTGATATCCACTGTAGCAGTTGGTAGGAGGCTCCACGCCTGGCTATGACTCCAGGGTGTAGCTCTGGCTCCCTCTTCTGGGCAAGATACTCTTAAAGACCCCAGTAACACAGCTCTCAGGTTTACAGGGACACAAGTCCCCTCCACTACGGTAAGGTGGTTCTCCGGAGCTTGAATTGAAGGTTTACATTTATAAATGTGAGATCATGTAACCAGAAGAGATAAGAGATTCCTTTATTCGTCCCACAACGGGGACATTTAAATTGTTACAGCAGCAAAGTAGACACAGTATCGCGTAAACAAGAGCATATAAAATAGTAATTATTAAAAATAATTAGCAATTAAAACAAGTTAATGGGCATATCTAAAGAAAAGTATGTACAAAACTAAATAAGTAAATTTACAATTTATTTACAAAACCAGAGATACATTAAGATAGTGGTTCCCAAACTTTTCAGCCCGCAACCCCCAAAATATAGGTCCCAAAGACTCGCGACCCCCACTGTCCCTCAAAGTGATTTAATGTGTCTTCATTCAGCTGGTCTGCAGAAAATGACCCTACCTATATGAGCATGTGTCTGTGTTTCCTGTGCTGTTATGAATGAACCTGCTGCTACTGATGCTTTTGATAATTAACTGTTCAATAACTCTAAACTTAGGAGTCATCTGGAAACAAAGAAAGACATCAAGTTTAGCTACTATTTATGTTGATGTTATTTACTATGATGGTAAAATTTACTATTTTTAGATAACTTTTGTCATTCAACTTTTTTTATTGCATTCTTTCATTATTTCTTTGTTCACAGAAATTAACAAATTATATATAAGTAACACAAAACCAACAAAGAGAAGAAAAATAAAGAAATACAAAAAATAAAGAAATAATAATAATAATAATAAAGAAATAATAATAATTAACAGTACAAACAAAAAGGAAGATAAATATAAGAAAACAAGGTAAAAAAATAATATATATATATATATATTTTTTTAGGTAACTTTAAATAAACACATTCTGGAATACATCTCACGACACCCCATTCATGTCTCGTGAACCCCCAGGGAGTCCCGACCCATACTTTGGGGACCCCTGCATTCAGAAATGTGCACTGAAGTAACATAGGTGAATACAAAAACCAGGTCTGAGCTCAGAAACTTGGTAGTAAAACGTACTGCACATGTTAGGGGTGAAATTAAGAATAATAATTGCACATTCATAAATAGATGGGGTAGATATTGCACTTGAGTCTGTGTTGGTGAGGTTATTGTTGTTGATTATAAAGTCTGACCACATGACAGTCAAACAGTAAATAAACAATAACAATGATCTGCATGTGTTTCCCATGTCACAGAGGACCTTTACAGAAACACTGAGTCAGGACAGGAAGAACTGTGAAGTTAAAAATAAACTGCAGGCTGAGCTGTGGTTCACTAGCTCCCCAGAAGGTGGCACTGTTTCACAGTTCATAACATATCAGTCCTCATTAGATCTCCTCACTGTTTAGGGTCAGGTTACGTAGGGTGGACTGCTGGCCCCCCATGTCTCAGTGAAAAGTCATGGTTGGCGTGTTGTTTGATGGCAGGTGTGTCAGAGCTGACGTGTGCAGGTGAGTCACAGGAAGTAGACTCTGCCCTGAGGCTTTAAATGGTTTAATGCTATTTAGCAGGGCATGTTGGTGAGAGCAATCCAACAGTTTTATCCAGAGGCGATCCTCACCGGGATCTAATCCTCTCCTCCCGGGTGGATTAAAGGCACAGAGGACTCCTCAGAGGAAGTGTGTTTACTAAACAGCAGGAACACAGGCCTGGAGAGAGTCCCAGGTCAAAGCACAGATTCTCCTCTCCTAGTCCCGATCACACATGGAGGGAGCTGGATCATGATTTAATATCACCCTCTGTTCACCTGTATTTGATCTAACCCTCCAAACTGTGAAGTCAGGCTCAGTGTGTTCTGCCTTCAGAGGGTTCAGTGTGTGTTCTGTGCGGAGGGTTCAGTGTGTGTTCTGCCTTCAGCGGGTTCAGTGTGTGTACTGTTTTCAGAGGGTTCAGTGTGTGTTCTGCCTTCAGAGGGTTCAGTGTGTGTTCTGCCTTCAGCGGGTTCAGTGTGTGTACTGTTTTCAGAGGGTTCAGTGTGTGTTCTGCCTTCAGAGGGTTCAGTGTGTGTTCTGTTTTCAGAGGGTTCAGTGTGTGTTCTGCCTTCAGAGGGTTCAGTGTGAGTCCTGTGCGGAGGGTTCAGTGTGTGTTCTGCCTTCAGAGGGTTCAGTGTGTGTTCTGCCTTCAGAGGGTTCAGTGTGTGTTCTGTGCGGAGGGTTCAGTGTGTGTTCTGCCTTCAGAGGGTTAAGTGTGTGTTCTGCCTTCAGAGGGTTAAGTGTGTGTTCTGTTTTCAGAGGGTTCAGTGTGTGTTCTGCCTTCAGCGGGTTCAGTGTGTGTACTGTTTTCAGAGGGTTCAGTGTGTGTTCTGCCTTCAGAGGGTTAAGTGTGTGTTCTGTTTTCAGAGGGTTCAGTGTGTGTTCTGTTTTCAGAGGGTTCAGTGTGTGTTCTGTTTTCAGAGGGTTCAGTGTGTTTTCTGTTTTCAGAGGGTTCAGTGTGTGTTCTGCCTTCTGAGGGTTCAGTGTGTGTTCTGCCTTCAGAGGGTTCAGTGTGTGTTCTGTTTTCAGAGGGTTCAGTGTGTGTTCTGCCTTCAGAGGGTTCAGTGTGTGTTCTGTTTTTAGAGGGTTCAGTGTGTGTTCTGCCTTCAGAGGGTTCAGTGTGTGTTCTGCCTTCAGAGGGATCAGTGTGTGTTCTGCCTTCAGAGGGTTCAGAGTGTGTGGGTTCAGTTTTTTTCTGTTTTTAGAGGGTTCAGTGTGTGTTCTGTTTTCAGAGGGTTCAGTGTGTGTTCTGCCTTCAAAGAGTTCGGTGTGTGTTCTGCCTTCTGAGGGCTTAGTGTCTGTTCGGTTTTCAGAGGGTCCATTGTGTGTTCTGTGCAGAGGGTTCAGTGTGTGTTCTGTTTTCAGAGGGTTCAGTGTGTGTTCTGTTTTCAGAGGGTTCAGTGTGTGTTCTGTGCAGAGGGTTCAGTGTGTGTTCTGCTTTCAGAGAGTTTAGTGTGTGTACTGATTTCAGAGGGTTCAGTGTGTGTTCTTTTTCAGAGGGTTCAGTGTGTGTTCTGCCTTCAGAGGGTTCAGTGTGTGTTCTGTTTTTAGAGGGTTCAGTGTGTGTTCTGTTTTCAGAGGGTTCAGTGTGTGTTCTGCCTTCTGAGGGTTCAGTGTGTGTTCTGTTTTTAGAGGGTTCAGTGTGTGTTCTGTTTTCAGAGGGTTCAGTGTGTGTTCTGCCTTCAGAGGGTTCAGTGTGTGTTCTGTTTTTAGAGGGTTCAGTGTGTGTTCTGCTTTCAGAGGGTTCAGTGTGTGTTCTGCCTTCAGAGGGATCAGTGTGTGTTCTGCCTTCAGAGGGTTCAGTGTGTTTTCTGTTTTTAGAGGGTTCAGTGTGTGTTCTGTTTTCAGAGGGTTCAGTGTGTGTTCTGTTTTCAGAGGGTTCAGTGTGTGTTCTGTTTTCAGAGGGTTCAGTGTGTGTTCTGTTTTCAGAGGGTTCGGTGTGTGTTCTGTTTTCAGAGGGTTCAGTGTGTGTTCTGTTTTCAGAGGGTTCAGTGTGTGTTCTGTTTTCAGAGGGTTCAGTGTGTGTTCTGCTGTGAACTGATGGATGTAACAGATCTCTCATGGAAACTCTGAGACTCCTCTGAACATTCATCAGCCTGCTCACTCCCACAGAGCATGAAGCTGATCACAGTTAGACAGACCTGTACTTTCTCAGGGGCGCCCCTGCCTTCAAAATAAAAGCCTTTTGAGAAGAGACGCTTTGTGGATGACCTACAGCTCTAAACGTTGT
The DNA here is from genome assembly GCF_009762535.1 of Notolabrus celidotus. NCBI lineage: Eukaryota > Metazoa > Chordata > Actinopteri > Labriformes > Labridae > Notolabrus > Notolabrus celidotus. Next base: position 728,682 of record NC_048286.1, on the reverse strand, counting down.
CCCAATAATCACACTTGCAACTAGGGACTCACCAAATAGTTTTTTTAACATAACTGATAACAGCCTGCTCCTGATGCACCAAACTCATTATTGTAGTGTTTGTTTTTTACACTGTTGTACTCAAATGTGTAGTTTCTACACACCTGAAGCTGAGAACGGCTTAGTTAGTCAGTGAGCAAAGATGAATATATGTATATATTAATATTCTATACTCACAGTCCCTGACTTTGTTGTGGATCAGACTGTGTGTGTGTGTGAGTAGAGATCAAATCATACAGGGCAGGTAGAGTCTGCAGAGGAGACTCTGGATATTGGTCCAGATATGAGCTGCTGAAGTCCTCGGTCCTGGTACCTGGAGAGAGGTGATCATCAGGTGCTGAACATTCTTCATTCACTGCTTTAGCTTTGGGTTCAATCAGCATTAATTAGTACTAAAGATAGCTGTGGCTAATGCTATCTACAGCTGCTTTCATTTTCTATCAGTCCATCTCTGTTGTCTATACCCCGACACATACCCCAGTGTATTTGTCCAATGACTGTGTGGGGCGGCTGTGGCTCAGTGGGTAGAGTCGGTCGTCTATCATCGGAAGGTTGGCGGTTCGATCCCAGCTCCGGCTGTCACGTGCCGAAGTGTCCTTGAGCAAGACACTGAACCCAAAACTGCTCCCTCTGTTATTCAAAGGCGATGCCACTCACCCAGCCTGACCCAAGCCAGCCAGAACTGACAACTTACTATTCCTCACACTGACTGGGACTGCAGCTGCTCACTGACAAACTCTCTGAGGCCTGAATGTTGCACTTATGCAAAGAGCTTGGCTTCCAGCTTCCAGGTTTTTGGCATAAAGCCTGTGACGTTGGATGTTTTGACCTTTTTTTTTAATTTGATTTGTACTGCTGTTTAATGTGTACGAATGAGATTAGCTAACACTGATGGTCCCTCACTACATAGCAGCCTCTACCATCAGTGAGTGAATGGTTATCCATGGGTGAATGTGACGAGTAGTGTAAAAGCGCTTTGAGTGTTAAGAAAGACTAGAAAAGGGCTATATAAGTACAGCGCATTTACCATTTATTTACTGTAGATATGAACACTTTAAGGAGGGCTGAGCTGATCTTAACTTAGTTTGAACACATTGTTTGAAGACACTTTGTTCAAAAAGCACTGACTGGTGATGTTAATCTGGGGACTACTTATATCGAGGAGAAATAACAGATCTCATTAGTTTAGGACAGGGGTTACCAAAGTGTGGGTCGGGACCCCCTGGGGGTCGCAAGACACACATGGGGGGTTGTGAGATGTCTTCCAGAATGTATTTTTTAAAGTTATTTAAAAATATGTATTATTGTTTATTTTTACGTATTTACCTTGTTTTCTTATGTTTATCTTCCTTTTTGTTTGTACTGTTTATTATTATTATTATCTATATATTTTTATCATTATTATTATTATTATTATTATTATTATTATTGTATTTATTATGTTTTCTTCAGTTTGTTGGTTATGTATTACTTATATAATCATTTGTGGTGAACAAAGAAATACTGAAAAAATGCAATATTAAAAGCTGAATGACAAAAGTTATCTAAAAATAGCAATTTTAGTAGCTAAACTTGAACTAAAACCTTGAAAATAGAAAATGTAATGAGTTTTCTGTCTTTCTTTGTTTCCAGATGACTCCTAAGTTTAGGGTCAGTGAACAGTTAATTATCAAAGCATCAGTAGCAGCAGGTTCATTCATAACAGCACAGGAAACACAGACACATGCTCAGATAGGTAGGGTCATTTTCTGCAGACCAGCTAAATGAAGCCACATTAAATCACTTTGAGGGACAGTGGGGGTGGCGTGTCTTTGGGACCTATATTTTGGCGGTCGTGGGCTGAAAAGTCTTGGAACACCCTTCTTAGGATAACTCCCTGTGATAACTCCCCATGTTTGCGTGCAGCACCGGCCTTTATTTTGAAAAGCCTTGCCGGAAGCACGGTGTGTGTTGCTGAGGGACAGCTGGTCGCTGTGGACTCAGAGGAGAGGGAGCAGAGAGACAGTCTTCATCAGTCAGCGGAGGTCTGCCTCTCTCCTCCTCCGTCCCGGCTCAGCTCTCTGATGGTCCCGGCTGTTCCCGCAGCCCCCCCCCCCCCCGCACACACAGTCTGGACCTCACAGCTCCCCCCCTGCGGTGCTCCTACCCTCCGAGTCTAGATGACGGGCGGGCGGTTCGACTTTGACGATGGGGGGACTTACTGCGGGGGCTGGGAGGACGGGAAAGCCCATGGACACGGCGTCTGCACCGGACCGAAGGGGCAGGGAGAGTACTCCGGATCTTGGTCCAACGGCTTCGAGGTGGTGGGGGTCTACACCTGGCCCAGCGGGAACGTGTTCCAGGGATACTGGACTCAGGGGAAGAGGCACGGTCTCGGCGTGGAAACCAAGGGAAGGTGGATTTACCGAGGGGAGTGGACCCACGGGTTCAAGGGTCGCTATGGAGTCCGACAGAGCCTGAACACACCGGCCAGGTACGAGGGCACCTGGAGCAACGGACTGCAGGACGGCTACGGCGTGGAGACGTACGGGGATGGAGGTGAGGGGGCGGGGCGTGATGATGTCACATTGCTGGTACAATCTCTATATATTTTTATTTTGACACACACACACACACATACACACACACACACACACACACACACACACACACACACACACACACACGCGCGCACGCACAAACAAACACGCACACACACGCACAAACACACGCACAAACACATGCACAAAGACACGTACATGCACAGGCACACACACACATATACAGACACGCGCACACACGCACAAACACACATGCACAAAAAGACGCACACATACGCACAAACACACACACCCACGCGCAAACACACGCACACATATACAAACACACACACACACACACACACACACACAAACACACACACACACACACACACACACACAGTGCAGCAATAATAGTCTGCTGAATGTGGACTTGTTTATGGTTTCCGCTCTACTGGTCTACTCTCTGCTGGTCTGCTCTGTGGTCTCAGGTGTGACCTGGTCACATGTGAGCTGTGATCTTGCTCACCTTGCTGCCTCGTGCAGGTAGAGCACACTGACAGGTGGTTTCCTGAAACCACCTGTTACTCGAGGTAACTGTGGATTAAGTGCTGACATGAACATGGCCTCCTCGCTCCCTAACATGTTGAGCTGCCGGTGTATGTGTGTGTGTGTGTGTGTGTGTGTGTGTGTGTGTGTGTGTGTGTGTGTGTGTGTGTGTGTTTATGAGCCAGTCCTCAGACCCACAGGTATTCTGATCAAGCTAACAGGTGCTCCGGGGCTAACTGAGGTGCTGTTTGCGAGGCTGTGCAGCCACAGAGATTCAGGGGCTGTGATTAGCTGAAGGCAGAGTGCTGTGACATCACCAGTGTCATGAAACTGACATGAGATAGAGGTTTGACGACTTAAGTGCCTCCATGAACATGAGTGAAAACA
>NC_048286.1:718958-724988 GCF_009762535.1 Notolabrus celidotus | reverse complement strand
CAAGAGTACGAACATGATGAAATAAAAGAGAGATTATGAAATCAGAGGGATGTTATGAAATCAAAGTTACATAATGAAATATAAAAGAGACATTATTTCACAAAGTGACACACTGAAGACAAACCAGCCTGAAAAAGAACGTGAAATCATGAAACTGAACGCTTTAAATTAAAGAGAACTTCTCAGAGTGTTATAAAATCAAACATGTTATGAAAGAGGCGTCACGCTATGAGATCAAGATAGATCTGTTAAAAACGTCAAATCAGGAAGTGAAGACAAAGTCAAAGTCTGGAGCAGTGAAAAGAATCCTGCACACATGAGTACATGTGTACCTGTGTATTTCTGTACCCATGTACACAGACTGGGTCCTGTCTCATCTGGGTGAAGGTGATGTCAGAGGAACACCTGTCGGTAAGGTCTTGAAATTTGACTGATGTTCACCTGGACTCTGACAGGGGTCTGGTCCGTCTCCGATCCGCTGCGGTCCTGCTTCGTGCTCTCTCATCCATCAACACCCACCGGTTGTGTTTTCAGAACGCAGCACGGAGCAGGACCTCCGGACAGCTGGAGTCATGTGACCTAGGTTTTCCTGCAGTAATCACTGAATCAAGGATTCTCCTCCTCCTCTTCTCCTCATCCATGTTGTCTTTCTGGTCCTCTGAAAACCTCTGACCTGTTGACTCCAGGCCTGGCTCCGCTCATCATGACTTTGGTTTGTTGTTGTAGTTAAGTGAAATACGATCTGGTGATAACACAGAGTGTTTTATTCTGAAAATTAACCGGATGTTTTCATTTTGTTTTGGTGAAACCTGACTTCCTGTCCCGCTCCATCTGCTCTTTTGAGATTGATGCGTCGTGCTCCGGCATCCGGCACAAATAGAAGTCTTGTGTCTCTGATCCGGAGGACTCCGACCTGCCGGATCAGAGAGGCAGCCGGAACACAACGGAGTGGATCCAGTGGAAGTTAACACATTGACTAGAATAGAAACCTATCAGATCTGGTGCTGTGACGGATCAGAGACGGACCGGACACAGATCAGGTGGAATTAAGCCGTGAGATGACTGCTTATATTTGAAAGAGGTCAAAGGTCACTGTGACCTCATGTTGATATGACGTATGTACGTCGCTTTGGATAAAAGCTTCTGCTAGATGACAGTGTAAAATTGTAACATTGTAACATTCCTATGATGTGTGTCTGAGGGGGGTTTACCATAGACTGTATAAAACATGTACGTAGTCTCCATGACGTCACCCATCTGTTTCTGAAGCGCTGTTTTGAGGCCATTCGTCGGCGGCAGCCATATTGCTGCTGTAAAGATCGTCTTCTTTGAATTGGTGTGGATGTGGTTTCCGGTACTTCTAGAGCCAGCCTCAAGCGGATCCTCGATGAACTGCAGTTTTTAACACTTCCAAATTGGACTCATATTTTTAGACCGGAGGTTGCCGCTTGGTCTTTAATCACAGGCCATCTTATTCTGTGTTGTTTGGTTGAAGACAAACATCAGTGACCATCACTCCTCCCTCCCCCTTTCATACCTGTGTGTTTGTTTGTGTGTGGGTGTGTTTGTTTGTTTGTGTATGTTTGTTTGTTTGTGTGTTTGTCCTCCTAAATATTCCCTCTCTCTTGTCCACGTCACTCTGACTGTGTCGTCCTGTGGATCCACACCTGAGGGTTTAGACTAAGTGGTCTGGTTGATGGAGGCTTGGTTCAGACTGAGCCACTGTCTTTGGTCCCGTGTTGGACCTGCAGACTCTTTTTTTTTTTCAAAGTTATATTTTTTGGCCTTTTTGCCTTTATTTTATAGGACAGCTGAAGAGAGACAGGACATGTGGGGAGTAGAGAGCGGGGGAAGACATGCAGGAAATGGTCGACCTGCCGGGAATCGAGCCAGCGACCCCTGTGATGAGGACTGTAGCCTCTGTACACGGGGCGCTTAGACTGCTAGGCCACCAGCGCCCCACCTGCAGTGTCTGATGTCATCAGTGAGAACTGAGGGAGGACGTTTGTAGTGAGTTTGATATGGAGTGTTCACAGAGCCCAACAGACCGTTCTACACGATGATGATAACATGAGGAACAGGAACACAGTGGAGGTGATCAGCTGGCCCTGGAGCAGAGGCCTGAGTGTGCCTGTTCAAGGGAACAAACCGGGCTGAGCTGCTCTTTAAACAGGATTTAAAGGCCGGATCATAGAGGGGTCAGGAGGGCTGAGAGAGGAACTGAAGGGTGGAGCAGGTCAGGAGAGAACCAGGTCAACAGAGACTAACCACAGAACACAAACTAGAAACACTCTGAATATATCATCACAATGAGGCTCTACAAAATCCTGATCCCTAACAGAGACCGTATCCTGAGTTTAGAGAGCTCACATAGAGGAAGAGGACTGGGGAAGTCTTCATCTTTGACCTTTACTCTTCACAACACAGCACACTGACAGACACACTCGGTTCAGCAGTGTTTACAGAAACATCCAGCGACATGTTCTCAGCCCTCAGTTCAGTCTGTCAGGGTTTGTCTGAGGTGGCAGAGCGGGTACAGGACAGGTCCTGTTCGATCCGGGTCTGAGGAACAACTTGTAACTTGGAGGAGGACCCAGCCCCCCCCCCCTTAACATGCTGTCCCATATTTATCCCCCCTAACCCCCCTGTAGCCCTGAGAGCTCAGCCAGAGGAGTGTGTGTGTGTGTGTGTGTGTGTGTGTGTGTGTGTGTGTGTGTGTGTGTGTGTGTGTGTGTGTGTGTGTAGGTAGGTGTAGGTGTGTGTAGGTGTGTGTAGGTGTGTTGTTGGTCATGGCTGGACAGATGAATAACTCCTGATAGATAGATGAGGTTGTCGAATGAGTGATAAGAGAAGGATAGAGGTAAAGAGAGCAGCAGTGTGAGGGTTTGTGGATCTACTTTGACTCTGCTGGTTACATGAAACCAGTCCTCCTCCAGTCTCAGGCCGCCCTCTAAATTTAGATCTGCTCAGCACCTTACTGCGGCTGGAATTAATCCACCTCACCACGTCAGTCCTAACCAGCCAGGGAGCCAAAGAGGTTATATTAGACCGGACTACAGCTGGGTCCTGGGTCATGTGACGGGTCAGTACTGCCCACCACACCTTTTAAATGGAGGACTCTCTACTCTCTCTCTTTAACAATGAAAACATATCACTTCTCTATACCAAAGTGGAAACTTTGTCGTTTAGAATATCCTACTCCTACTACCCTACTCCACAAACACTGACACGTTCAGCTGAAGGTCTCCACTTTACAGGGTCACTTTTAAAACCGTAACACCGGGAGAGACGCATTCACGGTGGGCTGAGAGAAGACTACTGTTACAAGCTGCTAAATCAAGAGAATCACAGCTTCTTCTTTTGAAAAGTACACACACATACAAAAAAGATAGAACAAATAAAAACTAATGAAAGAAAGAGAAATCAAGAGAATCACAGATGTGTGTGATGTTATTGTGGACGGAGGGAGGAATAAAAACACTGTGGTTAATCTACCAATCAGACATGTTCAGCATTGCAGGCCCCGCCCCCAAAAGTCTCAGGACCTTTGAAAAGTTCTGACCCCTCTGGCAGGGGGTTATTAGGGGGGAGATTATCTACCCCTGAACCAAATTTAGACCCTGGGTCCACCGGTCGAAACCAAGCGGCAAACTCCGGTCTCAAACGATGAAGCCAATGCGGAAGTGATATAAACTGCAATACATCGAAAATCCTCTTGAGGCTGGCTGCAGAAACACCGGAAACCACATAGATATGAATGGGAAAAAGACGATCTTTGCAGCATTAATAAACTTGTTTACAGCCTGGTTCAAAAAACGGCTTGGCCCTACAACGCTAATCTCTCTAATGGCATACACTGTACGGGGGGTGAATTTTTTTCTAACGTGACGGTTAAGAAGATATTAAGATTATGAGTTTTGCCCAAATAAGGACATGACTGACGTGACTCCCGGTCGGGAACACACAGCCATTGGCTAAGAGACTCACACTACGTCACACTACGTCACACTCTGCCTAGTTGAGTTCCGCATTACCAATATGGCTGCCGCCGTCGATTTGCTTCAAAACAGCTCTCAGGAACAGATGGGTGACGTCACGGATACTACGTCCATATTTTTTACAGTCTATGGTCGAAACACACGTAGTTCAGGTGTAAAGATCCAACAAATGTTGTGATGATGGAGAAAGGGAATGCAGAGAGTCAGTCTGACAAACAGCTCTTTAAAGAAACCTCTGTGGACTCTGAGAATGATGAGTTAGTTACAGACGTACAGATGATCTGATGAGTTAGTTACAGACGTACAGATGATCTGATGAGTTAGTTACAGACGTATAGATGATCTGATGAGTTAGTTACAGACGTACAGATGATCTGATGAGTTAGTTACAGACGTACAGATGATCTGATGAGTTAGTTACAGACGTATAGATGATCTGATGAGTTAGACGTACAGATGATCTGATGAGTTAGTTACAGACGTACAGATGATCTGATGAGTTAGTTACAGACGTACAGATGATCTGATGAGTTAGTTACAGACGTACAGATGATCTGATGAGTTAGTTACAGACGTATAGATGATCTGGTGAGTTAGTTACAGACGTATAGATGATCTGATGAGTTGGTTACAGACGTATAGATGATCTGATGAGTTAGTTACAGACGTATAGATGATCTGATGAGTTAGTTACAGACGTACAGATGATCTGATGAGTTAGTTACAGACGTATAGATGATCTGATGAGTTGGTTACAGACGTATAGATGATCTGATGAGTTAGTTACAGACGTATAGATCTGATGAGTTAGTTACAGACGTATAGATGATCTGATGAGTTAGTTACAGATGTACAGATGATCTGATGAGTTAGTTACAGACGTACAGATGATCTGATGAGTTAGTTACAGACGTATAGATGATCTGATGAGTTAGTTACAGATGTACAGATGAACTGATGAGCTAGTTACAGACGTACAGATGATCTGATGAGTTAGTTACAGACGTATAGATGATCTGATGAGTTGGTTACAGATGTACAGATGATCTGATGAGTTAGTTACAGACGTACAGATGATCTGATGAGTTAGTTACAGACGTATAGATGATCTGATGAGTTAGTTACAGACGTATAGATGATCTGATGAGTTAGTTACAGACGTATAGATGATCTGATGAGTTAGTTACAGACGTACAGATGATCTGATGAGTTTACAGACGTATAGATGATCTGATGAGTTAGTTTCAGACGTATAGATGATCTCGATGAGTTAGTTACAGACGTATAGATGATCTGATGAGTTAGTTACAGACGTATAGATGATCTGATGAGTTAGTTACAGACGTATAGATGATCTGATGAGCTAGTTACAGACGTATAGATGATCTGATGAGCTAGTTACAGATGTATAGATGATCTGATGAGCTAGTTACAGACGTATAGATGATCTGATGAGCTAGTTACAGACGCATAGATGATCTGATGTGCAAATAGTGAAGAGGTGACTTTATGATGTGGGGAGTTGTTGGGATTTTGCAGCGTCCTGTGATCCAGCATGCTGTTGGGTTTTCACTCTGCAGGGAGTGTGTTCAGAGAGGAGACGGCTCACGGCACATAGCAAGATCTCTGCTGGAGTTATGTTTGGACGTCCCGCAGACTTCCCAGTATCTCAAGTTACTTCCATCTTTTAAAATAGCACATTCTCACATTCTCCAGCTGAAGGCACCAGGGCTCCTAACCAGGCCACAAAGCTAACTGTTTTATCACCGCTGCTGCTGTTACATTCACCAATGTGTCCAAATATGCCCGAGCTGTCAGAACACCTGCAGACTGCAGCTCACAGGTGTGTGGCCGAGGCTGGATGGACTCTCACACAGTGCTGCTTCTCTCTGCTGCATGTTTCATTACCAGGAGCTGAAGCAGGGCTGGAGCTGCCCCTGTAGAAACACAACTCAGAGCAGGGTGGAGAGAAACTTTGTGCTGTGATGGTGGTGACCTCTGAGACACCACATCCAATCAGGTTGTCAAGTTT